>NC_092333.1:283975000-284275000 GCF_046630445.1 Rutidosis leptorrhynchoides
ATATATATATATATATATATATATATATATATATATATATATATATATATATACATATATACATACATACATACATACATACATACATACATACATACATACATACATATTTTGTTTGTTTAAACTATAATAATACTAAAATAATATCAGTAATGATAAAAATAATAATAATGATAATAGAGTTAAAAATGATACTTTTAATATTAATGATAAAAATGATAACTTTAGTAAAAATGATACTTTTAAATAAAAATGTTTATTTTAATAATAATGAATACTAATAATAATAACTATATAAATAATGATTTTACTAATAATAATAATGATACTAATATTTATATTAATAACTATAATGATAATAATACTACTATTAATAATACTTATATTGATAATGATATTAGCAGTAATATTGATAATAGTAATGATGATAGTTTTAATGATAATAATACTTATAATAATAAATATGATAATAATGATTATGTTACTTATAGATATGATACTAACACTAAAAAAAAATCATAACAACAATAATCATAATCATAATAATCATAATAACAATAATAATAATAAGACTACCTTTAAAAGCTTTTCCAAACAAAAATGCCCCAGACCGGGCACGAACCCGCGACCTCACGCAAACCAGTCAACACTCTACACCACTCCACCATTTCTATTTTTCTGTGTATACTCCCAGTTAAAATCTTTTAAACCATTTATTTTCGTTTCGACCCAATAACACAAAATGGAACACGGCCCAACAAGCTAGGGAACTCGGCCCAATACCGAAACTTTTACACTGCCCAACAATTAAAATAGGCCCAAGAGTAATTATTCTAGTCCAATGCTTGTGGGATCTATAGTACAGCTCGACAATAGCAGAAAGATATCCCCAATTGTAACAGTGAATGGACCATCCCACTTGTGGTGTTCGCTTTTAATTATAATACAAGTGTAGTGGATGAAACATCACTGTATGGACTAGATGTTTATTATATTCCATGTTTCCTTGTCACCGCTATAATTATATAAATGTAGGTTACGTTAATTCATCAATTGGTTTACGGTGGTGTTGTGAGCGTCAAAATAGGAAAGATATTAGCGAGCAGTAGCAGCATATCATGGGTTCAAAATTTTGTTTTTGACTTGTTTTAATCAATCAAAACAGAAACAACCATAGTAGTAGAAGAATGAAAAAAAAAAATACTTGAGTATAGTAGCAGCCGGCAGGTGGCTGGTGATGGTGATGGTATTGTTCTCGACAGGAAACCGGAGCACTTGCAGTGGTTGTCAGTTTGGTGGTGGTATGATGCAAAAATATGTAATTATCGAATAGTGGTGATGAGTTCTTGATCGAAACAAAAATAATTTTCAGTGGTGATGGAGGTTGATGATGATGGGTTCGAGGTGGTGGTGGCGGTTGTGCAGGAAGGTGAAGTGCGAGCAAAATAGAAATAGACTGTAGCGGTAACGTAGCAATAACAGTAATTAACGATGGTTATAATTCTAGGATTAAGCTGAAACAGAAAATGAAGGTTTCGATGGTGTGGTGTATGGTGGCTATTGTGATACGGTAGTTCCAAAACAGAAAACCATAGCAACATTTATGGTGATTTTTTGAATGGGATAGGGAGAGAGATATACCGAAAAATGATGGTTTGCGAGTAGCTCAATTTGGTTCACGGTTTAGGAAGTGGTCGATGATTTTTGATTCGAACAACATCAAGAAATTGGTGATCGGGCTCGTTAGCAGAGAAAGAACTCAAGGTGATGGTAACGGGTTGATGGTGGTCCAGAGATGGTGGTGGTTGACACTTTTCTTTCGAATTAAAACAGCGTGCAAAATATCAAAAGTGGTTAACATGATTCTTGAGTTCTTAAGTTGGTGATGGTCTTGGAATGATGTAGTTTTAACAAGAGTAAGATACAAGTGTATGGGTTTTGTTTTGATGTAGTGCAGTAAACGAATCAGAGAACTAAATCAAGTGGTCTTAATGTGTATGTCATATTCATGTATATGTATTTTATATTTATAAAGCAAAAGTCATTCAATAATTAAAAGCACATAGTGAACTTTGAATAGTTAGCAGCCTGTAAACTTGTATCATTGTGCCGACACTTTAATACGGATATTAATATCACGCTCCGCTGTAAATTAGTGGCGGATAAAAGTTCTCAGAAAAATTCCAAATTTTTAGATTAACTATATTTATTTATTTTGGTTAAAAATTCGATCCTTAATTTGTTAAATAAAAATTACATCAACTGTCCCTCTCAATTCTGGGTAAAATATAAAAATTGTTGAAATTTATTAATTAGCTTCTAAATATATTTTTATTAAGCCTAAAATTTATAGAACTCATTTTCGGATCACCGTTTATTTTAAAATCATATAAGTTCGAATTAAACTTTTCTAAATAATAATCGAAACATCCAACGAGTATTACAATCATTTAATATATATATATATATATATATATATATATATATATATATATATATATATATATATATATATATATATATATATATATATATATATTTAATATACTTTTATGTATATATAGATATGTTTTTAATAATAATTATTTTAATATCATAGTTCATAACGACAACATTAAATATTTCAGATTATACTTCCGATTATTATTTATATATATACACACATATCTATTTACGAATAGTTGTTCGTGAATCGTCGAGAATGGTCGAAGGTCATTTGAATATATGAAACAGTTCAAAATTTTTGAGACTCAACCTATAGACTTTGCTTATCGTGTCGAAATCATATTAAGATTAAGATTAAATTTTATCAAAAATTTCCGGGTCGTCACACTACCTACCCGTTAAAGAAATTTCGTCCTGAAATTTGATTGGGATGGTCATGGCTGACAATAAGTATGTTTTCATGACGCATACGAGCTAGAAATTAGAGTTTTATCATCATTGAGTAATATGGATAAAACAATTCAATTAGGCGAAGAGTATAAGTGAAGTTATCACAAAGGAGTGAAATGAGTAAGTGTAGATTCGTCATATCTTTTGACGTTGATAGGATTGATTTCCAGAATTCAAGGGATTTGGAGAAAATCTTCGAAATCTAAAAAATTTGATTCTTCGGTGAATAAGGAAATTAAGATCTCTATAATTAATTGCAGAAATCTGCCTTGATTTCTTTATCGATTATTTCATTATAAATTAACCTCTTCCGTTCCATTATTTTCACCACTCCTATACTAAATTCCCAATTTCAAAAGATTGTGAAAATGCTTAATCCAGTTCTGATTCTTGTCCTTATCCTTACTTTCTCAACAATCATTCTCCTTTTCTAACTACCACCGGAGGAATCTGTTTTCTTCTACTTCGCCCTTGGGGTTATAATGTTTTTAATTCTCCCGTGTCTTTATGTTGTAATAAACATTGATATACACGGTTTGTAATTTATATGTTATTATCGGGCTTTATATTCTCCCTTATATTTCAGAGCTCTTTGCCTTTTTATTCTCTTCTCGACTCTAATTACAACAAGTAATGGTCCAGTATTCGTATGTATGGTGTTTCGAATGAACATGGCCAATGTTCTAAGAAAGAAATTGTATTAGCACGATCTGATTTGTTAAATTACCAGACATCACGGAAAAGATAGAACTATCAAGAAAATATATTCTTGATATGGTTATAGATTAGATAGAATGTAAGAGTCGTGTAACATGGCACATGATGACGTTATAATCTGTGAATCATCACGTTCCATTTAGAAACTCAGCATGACTTACCGTAATATAATCACATTGATCAAGTGTCATTATATTATACTAACTCATGCATCAATTTCCAACACTACTTCAAAAGCATTCTTATTTTAAATTCGAAGGTTTACAGAATATAGAAACTAAAACAGTTTCCTTTTATGATATAACACAGATAGCGCGGAGATATTGGACGAGAATATTTATGAAGGTAACTTCAGAAATATTGAGGATATTAATATTAAAAGATACGATAATATCTTAGAATTTCAGAATCAAATTGTGATGAATAAATTCATTCAAGATGATTTAGAGCGATTAAGGAGTAAGGTATTCGCTAAAGATTTCATCAGAAACAGAATCATCAGGATTCTTTGAAGGCTCTCCTTCATGGTTTGCTCAATTCATTTTTCAGTACCAAATTTTCTATCGAGTGTTCCCAACATTCCATTCTTTATTATCAAACTTTTGACCGTTTAGACCATCTACAATTTTGCTGTTTCCTCTGCATTTAATGCTACCATATCTGAATCATCGGTTATCAATCCGAGGTGGTTTCAAGAGAATTGTGTTTTTAGATGATTAAACGCTGATGATAATATGGTGGAATATAAAAGGTTTCCAGGTAACAATAAAAGAGCATGCATATATATCAAGGTTATAATAAGGTTGTTTCGGACGAAAAGTTGAAGTTGACTTGCTGGAGCTGTGACAAAATTTGCTACTTTGAAAGGGGTTACCAAATTATTTTGGGTAATAATAACACTAAAGGAATTAGCACAGCTACGTTTTAAACGTTTACTCAGTTTTCGAGAGTTTTTCAGGTGCATAACTATATGCATCAATCTTTTCTTCTGTAGATGAAGTGCGGTTGGTTCATCCTCTCGATTGAGATGTTTTCAAGAATCATGAAAGGTTTGAACGCAGATTGTAATCGTCAAGATACAAATGAGGTTTAAGATGAACTAAAGTGGCAAACTTGAAGAAATATTTAGTTTCATATGTTATAATCAATATTTTAATTCATTTTAATTTTCCAATGTTATTAGTCCATAGTCAATAGTCCATAGTTAACAGTCTAATAATTTATATATAGTTTAATATATATTATTCGAATTAATTAATACGTATCGTGACCCGTGTACATGTCTCAGACTCGATCACAACTCAAAGTATATATATTATTATAGAATCAACCTCAACCCTGTATAGCTAACTCGATCATTACTGCATATAGAGTGTCTATGTTTATTCCAAATAATATATATAGATGCGTCGATATGATATGTCAAAACCTTGTATACGTGTCCCGATATTTAAAGTGCGTAAAATAAATAACAGAAATTAAATGACGATAAATAAAATTGCGAGAATATAAATTGCGATAATTAAATTGCGATAATTAAATGTAATAAGGAATTAACAGTTAGCTAGGAACAGTTAGCTAGGATTTTGTTAGCGTGGATTCTTAACAGAATTTCTCATAGTTAATTTGTTTATTTCTAACAAATTTTATTTTATTCAATGTTTTCTTCATTATGCCACTTGTTGGATTCTGATAGGTCAAAATCCAAATATGAAATTGAATGAAAATGGTTATTCTGTATTGAACGGATTTGTATAGCTGTGGTTGTAAGTAGGATAGTAAATGACTGTTGAATCAGATTCGAAGAATGTACAGTGTAACTTATTAATGCGAAATCTAAATATTCCTCGGGTATTACCTACCCGTTAAAATATTTTCACCATTAACAGTTTGTACAATAAAAATTTTAATTACAATCTTTATGAAAACATATATACATATATATTTTCTTCAGACGTAATCATGGATTTAATGAGTCAATGTGATATTAAACTCATCAGATTTACGGCTAGAACTAGAGTACATAATCTCTAAAACATTAGAGATTACATAATCGCCATGAAGGACGAAGATAGTTTATGTAGAACGATTCGTAAAATGATGATTATGCTTGAGGTATAGATTGCAAGGTTGAGACGTGTGATGATGTTATTGTTGTTGTTGGTACTGGTTATGCTGCTTGTGCTGCTGATGGTGGTACTGTTGCTATCAGTGCTACAAGTGTTATTGGTGCTGAGGTTGGTGATGATGTTGGTGTAGTAAGTATAGCTTGTAAATCAAGCACCATTCTTGTCAGGGTTTCTATCCTACCTTCTATCATTTCTATCCATCCACTCATCTGATTCGATAGATCTTGATTATCAATTCGAAGTTCCCTAACTTCTTCTAATATTCCCCTTCGATTGGTATTCGGAAGTAGAGGTTGAATATTTTCTGAGATTGCAGTAATGCGACCTTCGAGGTGGAAAACTTTAGCAAGAAGGGTGAATACAGTGTTGCGCATAGGTTCACCGGTGAGTACATCGTTTTCTCTGATGTTAGGAGGTTAGTTTGGTTCGTGGTAGCGCTCGCCTTCTTCATTTCTCTATCGAGTGAGTAAGTCTCGGACCCACCTCCCTCTCCTCCAGAAAGAAAAATAGCTAAACGGTGGAGACACTTTGGGTTCATTGACTTCGGAGTCTACTTCAATACGCATTTCGAAATTGCTTCTGGAACTAATGGAATCCAAGCTAGGTGTAGGATCCATCTCTTATGATCAGTTAGAGGATTTTCGATATGAAATGATTTTTGGTTAACGAATAATATTCTAATTATATAGAATATCTAATATAGTACAGAAGATCCCGTAGATTACGGAGGAAATTAAGGAAACGTGTCAGATAAAGTCTACAGTAACAGATACGCTAAGATATGGATTTGTCTATACACTATTCATGCAATCAATGCAGTAAGATGTGTCTAGACTAGGAATGATAAGCAGGTAATTTCCTAAGGATGATAAGTAGATAATTTTTGACACGAAATGATAAGCAAAACTATTGACATGCAGACACAGTCGAAGTCCAGACTCACTAATGCATCTAAACAACTATCAGTTAGACACACTAATGCAAGACCTGGTTCGCTAAGACCACCACTCTGATACCACATGTCATATGTGGGGATGCATCCCACTCAGTGCCCTCCCAGCTAACCGCCTGGTGACCACTGAGCGTACCTCAGACACTGATTTTACGGCCATGCCTCTCGGCAAAGCCAACCATATTCGGACCGCGAGGAGTAAGAGCCAATGCTTCGTCACAGGTAACACTGTGAGAACCCCCTCTACGATTAAGCCAACGACACAGCTTAAACCAGCTCTGATACCACATGAGACGACCCGTCCTAATCCATAAGGACGGATACAATAACATATGATTACATCGCGAGGTATTTGACCTCTATATGATACATTTTACAAACATTGCATTCGTTTTTAAAAGACAAACTTCCATTACATCGAAAGTTGACAGATATGCATATCCTTTCATAATATATCCAAACTATGAATGACTTAATATTAATCTTGATGACCACAACGACTCGAATGCAACGTCTTTTGAAATATGTCATGAATGACTCCAAGTAATATCTCTAAAATGAGCAAATGCACAGCGAAAGATTTCTTTCAAACCTGAGAATAAACATGCTTTCAAGTGTCAACCAAAAGGTTGGTGAGTTCATTAGTTTATCATAAACATTCATTTTCATCATTTTAATAGACCACAAGATTTTCATTTCTCGTAAATACACATCTCATATCAGGCATTTCGCAAACTGCATAGAGATAAAAATCATTCATATGGATTGAACACCTGGTAACCGATCTTAACAAGATGCATATAGAATATCCCCCAGTATACAGCGCGCAGCTAATATACTAAATAATACCTCGAAGTACTAAAGCATCCATACCCTGAATGGGGCTCGTTGGGCCCAATAGATCTACCTTTAGGATTTGCGTCAATTAGGGGCCATTTCCCTAATTCTTAGGTTACCAGACTTGAAGGGGCGATATTCGGTTTAATAATCCAACCATATAATGTAGTTTTCGATTACTTGTGTCTATTTCGTAAAACATTTATAAAAGCAGCGCATGTATTCTCAGTCCCAAAAATATATATTGCAAAAGCATTTAAAAAGGGAGCAAATGAAACTCACGATACGATATTTTGTAGTAAAAATATGCATACGACGGAACTGAACAATGCAGGGTTGGCCTCGGATTCACGAACCTATAACATTTATGTATATATTAACACATATAATTGTAATCGAACAAATTTACATATATACATATATAAATTTATTAGTTATATCATTTTTATATTAATAACCTATATGTTTCATATATTCATTTTATACCTTTAAAATAAATAAAAATATAAATTTTGTTATGTTATATGTCTTGAATATATTTTTGTATATATATATATATATATATATATATATATATATATATATATATATATATATATATATCTTTTGTTTGTTTAAACTATAATAATACTAAAATAATATCAGTAATGATAAAAATAATAATAATGATAATAGAGTTAAAAATGATACTTTTAATATTAATGATAAAAATGATAACTTTAGTAAAAATGATACTTTTAAATAAAAATGTTTATTTTATTAATAATGAATACTAATAATAATAACTATAAAAATAATGATTTTACTAATAATAATAATGATACTAATATTTATATTAATAACTATAATGATAATAATACTACTATTAATAATACTTATATTGATAATGATATTAGTAGTAATATTGATAATAGTAATGATGATAGTTTTAATGATAATAATACTTATAATAATAAATATGATAATAATGATTATGTTACTTATAGATATGATACTAACACTAACAAAAATAATCATAACAACAATAATCATAATCATAATAATCATAATAACAATAATAATAATAAGACTACCTTTAAAAGCTTTTCCAAACAAAAATGCCCCAGACCGGGCTCGAACCCGCGACCTCACGCAAACCAGTCAACACTCTACATCACTTCACCATTTCTATTTTTTTGTTTATACTCCCAGTTAAAATCCTTTAAACCATTTATTTTCGTTTTGACCCAATAACATAAAATGGAACACGGCCCAACAAGCTAGGGAACTCGGCCCAATACCGAAACATTTACACGACCCAACAATTAAAATAGGCCCAAGAGTAATTAGTCTAGTCCAATGCTTGTGGGATCTATAGTACAGCTCGACAAAAGCAGAAAGATATCCCCAATTGTAACAGTGAATGGCCCATCCCACTCGTGGTGTTCGCTTTTAATTATAATACAAGTGTAGTGGGTGAAACATCACTGTACGGACTAGATGTTTATTATATTCCATGTTTCCTTGTCACCGCTATAATTATATAAATGTAGGTTAAGTTAATTCATCAATTGGTTTTACGGTGGTGTTGTGAGCTTCAAAACAGGAAAGATATTAGCGAGCAGTAGCAGCATATCATGGGTTCAAAATTTTGTTTTTGACTTGTTTTAATCAATCAAAACAGAAACAACCATAGTAGTAGAATAATGAAAAAAAAAATACTTGAGTATAGTAGCAGCCGGCAGGTGGCTGGTGATGGTGATGGTATTGTTCTCGACAGGAAACCGGAGCACTTGCAGTGGTTGTCAGTTTGGTGGTGGTATGATGCAAAAATATGTAATTATCGAATAGTGGTGATGAGTTCTTGATCGAAACAAAAACAATTTTCAGTGGTGATGGAGGTTGATAATGATGGGTTCGAGGTGGTGGTGGCGGTTGTACAGGAAGGTGAAGTGCGAGCAAAACAGAAATAGACTGTAGCGGTAACGTAGCAATAACAGTAATTAACGATGGTTATGATTCTTGGATTAAGCTGAAATAGAAAACGAAGGTTTCGATGGTGTGGTGTATGGTGGCTATTGTGGTACGGTAGTTCCAAAACAGAAAACCATAGCAACATTTATGGTGACTTTTTGAATGAGATAGGGAGAGAGATATATAGAAAAATGATGGTTTGCGAGTAGCTCAATTTGGTTCACTGTTTAGGAAGTGGTCGATGATTTTTGATTCGAACAACATCAAGAAATTAGTGATCGGGCTCGTTAGTAGAGAAAGAACTCAAGGTGATGGTGACGGGTTGATGGTGGTCCAGAGATGGTGGTGGTTGACACTTTTCTTTCGAATTAAAATAGAGTGCAAATAGCAAAAGTGGTTAACATGATTTTTGAGTTCTTAAGTTGGTGATGGTCTTGGAATGATGTAGTTTTAACAAGAGTAAGATACAAGTGTATGGGTTTTGTTTTGATGTAGTGCAGTAAACGAATCAGAGAACTAAATCAAGTGGTCTTAATGTGTATGTCATTTTCATGTATATGTATTTTATATTTATAAAGCAAACGTCATTCAATGATTAAAGGCACATAGTGAACTTCGAATAGTTAGCAGCCTATAAACTTGTATCATTGTGCTGACACTTTAATACGGATATTAATATCACGCTCCGCTGTAAATTAGTGGTGGATAAAAGTTCTCAGAAAAATTCCAAATTTTTAGATTAACTATATTTATTTATTTTGGTTATTATGGTATAAAATTCGATCCTTAATTTGTTAAATAAAAATTACATCAACTGTCTGTAGTGACCCGAACTTTTCCATGTTTATATATATATTAAATGAAATTGTTATTTACATGATTAAGTGTTTCCAACATGTTAAGCAATCAAACTTGTTAAGACTTGATTAATTGAAATAGGTTTCATATAGACAATTGACCACCCAAGTTGACCGGTGATTCACGAACGTTAAAACTTGTAAAAACTATACGATGACATATATATGGTTATATATATAGTTAACATGATTTTATTATAAGTATGTATCTCATTAGGTATTTTAACAATGAGTTATATACATAAAAAAATGAGACTATTAATTTAAGAAACTCGAAAACGATATATATAACGATTATCGTTATAACAACGTCTTACTAGATACATATGAATCATATTAAGATATTGATACACTTGGTTAATTATGTTAAATGATAAGTAAATATATTATTAAGTGTATTAACAATGAAATACATATGTAAAAATAAGACTATTAACTTAATGATTTCGAAACGAGACATATATGTAACGATTATCTTTGTAACGACATTTAACTGTATATATATCATACTAAGATATATTATATATCATAATATCATGATAATATAACAATTTAACATCTCATTTGTTATAATAAACAATGGGTTAACAACATTCAACAAGATCGTTAACCTAAAGGTTTCAAAACAACATTTACATGTAACGACTAACGATGACTTAACGACTCAGTTAAAATGTATATACATGTAGTGTTTTAATATGTATTCATACACTTTTGAAAGACTTCAAGACACTTATCAAAATACTTCTACTTAACAAAAATGCTTACAATTACATCCTCGTTCAGTTTCATCAACAATTCTACTCGTATGCACCCGTATTCGTACTCGTACAATACACAGCTTTTAGATGTATGTACTATTGGTATATACACTCCAATTATCAGCTCTTAGAAGCCCATGTGAGTCACCTAACACATGTGGGAATCATCATTTGGCAACTAGCATGAAATATCTCATAAAATTACAAAAATATGAGTAATCATTCATGACTTATTTACATGAAAATAAAATTACATATCCTTTATATCTAATCCATACACCAACGACCAAAAACACCTACAAACACTTTCATTCTTCAATTTTCTTCATATAATTGATCTCTCTCAAGTTCTATCTTCAAGTTCTAAGTGTTCTTCATAAATTCCAAAAGTTCTAGTTTCATAAAATCAAAAATACTTCCAAGATTGCAAGTTTACTTCCAAGTTTTCTAAATCCATTCCAAGTAATCATCCAAGATCAAGAAACCTTTGTTACTTACAGTAGGTTATCTTTATAATACAAGGTAATAATCATATTCAAACTTTAATTCAATTTCTATAACTATAACAATCTTATTTCGAGTGAAAATCTTACTTGAAATTGTTTTCGTGTCATGATTTTGCTTCAAGAACTTTCAAGCCATCCAAGGATCTTTTGAAGCTAGATCTATTTTTCTCATTTCCAGTAGGTTTATCCAAGGAACTTGAGGTAGTAATGATGTTCATGACATCATTCAATTCATACATATAAAGCTATCTTATTCGAAGGTTTAAACTTGTAATCACTAGAACATAGTTTAGTTAATTCTAAACTTGTTCGCAAATAAAAGTTAATCCTTCTAACTTGACTTTTAAAATCAATTAAACACATGTTCTATATCTATATAATATGCTAACTTAATGATTTAAAACCTGGAAACACGAAAAACACCGTAAAACCGGATTTACGCCTTCGTAGTAACACCGCGGGCTGTTTTGAGTTAGTTAATTAAAAACTATGATAAACCTTGATTTAAAAGTTGTTATTCTGGGAAAATGATTTTTATTATGAACATGAAACTATATCCAAAAATTATGGTTAAACTCAAAGTGGAAGTATGTTTTCTAAAATGGTCATCTAGACGTCGTTCTTTCGACTGAAATGACTACCTTTACAAAAATGACTTGTAACTTATTTTTCCGACTATAAACCTATACTTTTTATGTTTAGATTCATAAAATAGAGTTCAATATGAAACCATAGCAATTTGATTCACTCAAAACGGATTTAAAATGAAGAAGTTATGGGTAAAACAAGATTGGATAATTTTTCTCATTTTAGCTACGTGAAAATTGGTAACAAATCTATTCCAACCATAACGTAATCAACTTGTATTGTATATTATGTAATCTTGAGATACCATAGACACGTATACAATGTTTAGACCTATCATGTCAACACATCTATATATATTTCGGAACAACCATAGACACTCTATATGTGAATATTGGAGTTAGCTATATACAGGGTTGAGGTTGATTCCAAAATATATATAGTTTGAGTTGTGATCAATACTGAGATACGTATACACTGGGTCGTGGATTGATTCAAGATAATATTTATCGATTTATTTCTGTACATCTAACTGTGGACAACTAGTTGTAGGTTACTAACGAGGACAGCTGACTTAATAAACTTAAAACATCAAAATATATTAAAAGTGTTGTAAATATATTTTGAACATACTTTGATATATATGTATATATTGTTATAGGTTCGTGAATCAACCAGTGGCTAAGTCTTACTTCCCGACGAAGTAAAAATCTGTGAAAGTGAGTTATAGTCCCACTTTTAAAATCTAATATTTTTGGGATGAGAATACATGCAGGTTTTATAAATGATTTACAAAATAGACACAAGTACGTGAAACTACATTCTATGGTTGAATTATCGAAATCGAATATGCCCCTTTTTATTAAGTCTGGTAATCTAAGAATTAGGGAACAGACACCCTAATTGACGCAAATCCTAAAGATAGATCTATTGGGCCTAACAAACCCCATCCAAAGTACCGGATGCTTTAGTACTTCGAAATTTATATCATATCCGAAGGGTGTCCCGGAATGATGGGGATATTCTTATATATGCATCTTGTTAATGTCGGTTACCAGGTGTTCACCATATGAATGATTTTTATCTCTATGTATGGGATGTGTATTGAAATATGAAATCTTGTGGTCTATTGTTATGATTTGATATATATAGGTTAAACCTATAACTCACCAACATTTTTGTTGACGTTTAAAGCATGTTTATTCTCAGGTGAATACTAAGAGCTTCCGCTGTTGCATACTAAAATAAGGACAAGATTTGGAGTCCATGTTTGTATGATATTGTGTAAAAACTGCATTCAAGAAACTGATTTCGATGTAACATATTTGTATTGTAAACCATTATGTAATGGTCGTGTGTAAACAGGATATTTTAGATTATCATTATTTGATAATCTACGTAAAGCTTTTTAAACCTTTATTTATGAAATAAAGGTTATGGTTTGTTTTAAAAATGAATACAGTCTTTGAAAAACGTCTCATATAGAGGTCAAAACCTCGCAACGAAATCAATTAATATGGAACGTTTTTAATCAATAAGAACGGGACATTTCAATTGGTATCCGAGCGTCGGTCTTAGAGAACCGGAAAATTTGCATTAGTGTGTCTTATCGAGTTTGTTAGGATGCATTAGTGAGTCTGGACTTCGACCGTGTTTTCTTTAAAAATGATTGCTTAACATTTTTGTTGGAAACTATATATTATTAACATGTATATATTATGTGATATATTAATCTCTTAACATGTTTGATATTGTGTGATAGATGTCTACCTCTAGCACACATCCCATTGACTAACCTAATAATAACGAAGAGTCGAATATATATTGGACTGATTCACAAGTTCCCGAAGAAGAACCGGAAGAAGAATCAGAACCGGAAGAAGAATCAGAACCGGAAGAGGAGGAACCGGAGGAGGAAATAGAACCGGTGGGAGAAATAATAAAACGGTTAAGTAAAAGAAAATCCTCAACCAACCGACCAAGGTTAATTATGGTCAATGGTGTTTTCGCCAAGGAAGCAAAATATTGGGAGGATTGCCAATTCTCCGATGAATCGGATTCCGACGAGAATTCCGATGATGTTATAGAAATTACCCCTACTGAATTTAAAAAGGCAAAAGAAAATAATAAGGGAAAGGGCATAAAAATAGAGAAATCTAATTCCAACCCCGATGAACTTTATATGTATCGTCAACCCCCGAAGCGCTTAAGTTGTAACAATGACCCGGGAACCTCTAAACCACCAGGTTTTTCTAAACCGTTGTGGAAAACGACAGCTCGTATTAGGGGAACATCATATATCCCTGGAAACTTGCCAAAACAAACCAAAACTGAAGAAGAAGAAATGAGCGAGTCGGAATAAGATAGTTGTATTCGTGTGGTGTAATATATGTAATATAGTGTGCTTATGCTTTATGATATATGTAAAAATTGCTTGTATTAATATGTATTTTTTTTATGAATCTAACTCTTGTCTATTTTACAGTATAAAAACACAAAATGGATAGACAACCCAATATTTTAAGAGACCTACCCGGAGACATGATTGATGAAATCTTGTCTAGAGTCGGTCAGAATTCTTCGGCACAACTATTTACGGCGAAATCAGTTTGTAAGACATTTGAAGAACGTTCCAAGAATGTCTTGGTTTATAAGAGACTTTCGTTTGAAAGATGGGGGATATCACATTGGGAAACCCATAAGTTACGATGTGTTTACTTTGACGCATATATTGCGGGGAACCCAAATGCTATTTTACGCAACGGGTTAAGAAATTATTTTGACTCAATGTATCCGAATATAGGACTTCATGATTTATAAAAAGCGGCTAACATGCAACATAAAGAAGCATGCTATGCTTACGGGTTAGTAATGTTCGCTTCTCACCAAAGTGAGAAAAAGAACATCGGGCTAAAACTATTAAACAAAACGTTCCCACAAGTGACGGAGTCGGTAATTGGGGTAAGAAATGAGGATTTTAGGTTATTACGAGACTGTTGGTCATTACGTAACCCTCGTCCCTTTGACGAGGTTACAACACGCTGTCTTATCAACGGCCATAACGGTTATGTTCCACAAGACCAAGGATGGGAAGTAGTCCTAGTAAAACCAGAATGCATGACTTGTTTCTGGACGTATGAATTACGTGTCTTTATTGCCTTTGTTGAACGACTTGTGTACTAGCTAGAATTATCTTCACAACTATCTTGTATCAAAGTTATTGTGTGCTATATTTCATGCTTTATGTAAAATAAGCGGTATTGTAAGTTTGTAAAATATTGTATAAAAGTTTGAACGCGAAATATCATTATAATCAGTTTTTTATATAGAATTGTAGTAGTTGAATTGTATATTAGCTACTAAGTATGAACTTAACAGGTAGGTACTACCCGAATTTAAACTTATAAAACGCTAATATGAAGAAAAAGCTTTTATAAATGAGTTCATATTATGCTACGAAATACTATTAACTACTCTTAATATTCTGTATGATTAACTTGTTCCATTTGACTATTTTGAAGGAAATGGCACTGACTACTCGACACACTGTGAATATGAATGAAGAGGAATTCCGTACTATTCTAGCTTCAAACATAGCCGCAGTACAGGCTGCGCTACATACCAACAATAACCTTGGATCTAGCAGTACAGGAAATCGTGTAGGATGCTGATGTCAAAGCTAAGGTATACGAAATAGTTTATATTTTACTAGGAAAAACTATTAAATACGATACAATTTTACACAAGATATTTATTTATTTATAGAATGGATATACTTAAACCTTGCTACAACACTTATAGGCAGTGTACCTAATCGTAAAGTAGTGTAGTTTTTAGTAAGTCCGGTTCGTTCTACAGGGAAATCTTTAAACAAAGCTTAACGCTATATTAGTTTACTTTTATAAAAATACAAACATATATATAAGTAATATTATTATTATAAAGGGGGGTTTTTACCGTTTAATGACCGGTTTGTCGATTTTAAGACTTTAGTCGCAGTTAAAACCTAATGTAAAATATAAAATAAATACAAGACTTAAATTAAAGCGTAAAGTAAATAAGGATAATGAAATTGCGAATAATAAAAGTGCGATAAAATAAACTTACGATAATTAAAAAGTACGATAATTAAAAGTGCGATTAAATAACAATAAATAAAAGTGCGATAATTAGAAGTGCAATTAAATATAAAATAAAGGAAATTAAATATGAAATAAAAGAATTATGCTTATTTAAACTTCCGTAATCATAATGTTTGACGTGTTGATTTTAGTTTTATGCCCATGGGTTAATTGTCCTTTGTCCTGGATTATTTAATCTGTCCGTCTGGTTTTTGTCCATAACAGTCCATCAGTCATAAATATAAAGTGCGAGTGTCCTCGTCAAATTATTATTATACCCGAAGTTAAATATTCCAACTAATTGGGGATTCGAATTGTAACAAGGTTTTAATACTTTGTTTAATGAATACACCAGGTTATCGACTGCGTGTAAACCAAGGTTTTACTACTTTGTTAACAATTACACCAATTACCCTTGAATGTAATTTCACCCCTGTTTTAATTATTCTAGTGGCTATTAATCCATTCCCGTGTCCGGTTAAATGAACGATTATTCGTACATATAAATACCCCGCCCATCGTGTCCGATCGAGTGTATATGGTAATTTATAGGGACGCCCAATTGTAAATCTTTATATTAACATTAACAAACTATCATTTAGTTAAATAAATATAAAGCCCATTAATAGCCCATAGTCTAATTTCCACAAGTGTCGTTCTTTTGTCCAAACCCCAATTATGGTACAAAGCCCAATTACCCAATTTTAGTAATTAGCCCAACATCATGATTACTTCGGATTAAATAAGCATAATAATAACTTAGCTACGAGACATTAATGTAAAAAGGTTGAACATAACTTACAATGATTAAAAATAGCGTAGCGTTACACGGACATAATTTCGACTTACACCCTTACAATATTCGCTAACATACCCTTATTATTAGAATTATAATTAAAATTAAAATATAAATTATAAATATAAATATAAATTTTACGTATGAATGAGGAAGAAAAAGATGATTATGAATTGCGATCAGAATTCGGTTGCTTTTATAGGAAAAGTCGAATTTTGGGGCTCCGCGACTCGCGGTGAAAACCTCTTCAAACTCCGCGAGTCGCGGAGGTTACTTTTACAGCTCAGAGGAGTTTGGCTCTTTGTTTACCGACGGTTTATAATATATATATAATTAATATAATTAATTATATATTATATTATATTTATATGCATAGTTAACTTGTAATTTTTAGTCCGTTGCATCGAGCGTTAAGAGTTGACTCTGGTCCCGGTTCCGGATTTTTGAACGTCCTTGCGTACAATTTTATATTTTGTACTTTGCGTTTTGAATCTTGTACTCTTGTGAATCTTTTTGGTCGTTTTGAATCTTTTTGGTCGTTTGCGTCTTCAATTCGTCGAATCTGTCTTTTGTCTTCACCTTTTATTATTTAAACGAATATCACTTGTAAATAGAACAATTGCAACTAAAAGCTTGTCTTTCTTGAGGAATAATGCTATGAAATATATGTTCGTTTTTAGCATTATCAAATATTCCCACACTTGAGCGTTGCTTGTCCTCAAGCAATAACGTCTTGAAATACAAGAATCACTTCTTTATTCTTCACACTTTGTACATCAGTGATTTCTATACGGTGATATAAACAATGGTAGTAACGATATGGTTTACAGTCCCACATGACTATAAAAATTTAGATCCATTAAGGAAATTGGATCTTTATGAAAACATTTGATCTTTTGAAATCTAGTTTTTACCCTAGATAAGTTTTCCGGAATAACCCTTTACCGGTGTTTGCAAAATATTTTTGTGGGTTTGGTGGGTTTCAGATTTGAAAATTTTAGCTCAAAACTTGCGGTTTTGTGTCACCCACTTGCTAACCTTGTATTTGGAAAGAAACACGTCCAGTTTACTTGTCCCGTATATTACCTTTCGGTAAACTACCGTCCGGTTGTAAAGGAAAGCGTTGAACAAGCAACTGTTAAGGCAATGTCCCCTGACATGCTTTTAATTATGGTCTATAACGTGTCGGACGCAATTACTATCCTTGGTAGGAGCAATAGTAAAGCTCACCCTTATAATTTTTCGGTCTGGCACAAGGTCCTGACTTTGACCATGCTATGCAACCACCGTTCTTACGGTTGACACCCGATTTAGTTCAGGTGACCTAATGAATTCCAGGTGAATTCCTAGGATTTTACGTTCAATGGTAATGAACGCATTGAAAATAGGGTTTTCAGAAAACAAATCGGTTTGTAATTTTGATCAAAATATTTTCTCGTTCAAGCTCGAGTTTAGATATCATTGAATTCCATGAGTTTGTAATTCTCAATCTTTAAGGTCAATCTCTAGGATTGAGTAATATCAGGCTTAAAAGCTGATTTTTAATCTTTAAGGAGATTATCCTTTCAGGGGATCTGATTCATTAGTCTTATCAAGCTAATTTGCACGGTGCCCCCCCCATTGTACGAGATAAATCCTTCTCATGGTTAGGATAAATCTGACCACTTGGCGACCCTGTTTAATGCTGAGGTCCGTGGATTTCCTGCTGATTTTAGTGATGACTTTTCTAGATTTTTCGTCAACCTACAGCTGGTCTGGACGACAACTTCATGACCTAAATCAAGAAGCGCGTGTCTTTTTCGGAAGACTTTACTTCCTTTTAATGATGGAATTGATTCATCATGTAGATCCATCTCTTCTTTTCTTTCATCGGGTAAAAACAGTTTAGTTTAGTCCAAAGCAAAAGTATTTTCAGTTATTTGTTACAGATATATGTGACATATGTTTAAGATAACTTGGTAAATTTTCCCACACTTGGCTTTTATTTTCCTTTTTATCGTCCTCTATTCCATTTTAAATGAATTTTAACATTTTAGTTTGTTTCTTAATTTATGTCCTTTCCGAGGTAACAATAATTTCGGTGTTAAAACCTAGTTTTATCGTTCATAAATATGTATAAACATGATTTTGAATTCATTTAATTGAAAATTTTGAGAATTTTTACTAGAATTGGGTAGTCAGTATATAAGACTAGGGCTGTTCTTTTTTATCAGAGAGCACTAGATTCTAATACAACTACTGCTTTACTAGTATTTTTAATGGTAACCAAGTGTATAAAGTAAAAAATTTTAAAATCCGAAAGAATTTAACCCCTTCCCACACTTAAGATCTTACAATGCCCTCATTTGCAAGAAATCAGTAACAATTTAAATTATTGAGGGTGATTTGTGTGAAAATGATTAAATTTTACCAAAGTTTCCAAATATATTGGCGTTTGTTTGCTGAATGATAAATGGTGCACATCATTTGTTCATTCCGTCTTGTTGTTATTTCACATATATTTTGCATCTTGTCGTCAAAATTAGTTGCTTTTGCTGAACTTAATGCCAGTCTTTGAAAATGCGTTGTTTTACCCTGTTGTGTACATAAGATAAACTGCAAATATATATACATATTTTTGAAGTTTGGTATATTACCCCACATTCAAAAATTATTAAAATCTAAGAATAAAAGTTAGACAATTATAAAAATGATTACAATATTAACAAAAGTATTAAACGTATCAATAATTACAAATTACAAAATAAAAAAAATAATAAGTATACTAAGGATGATATTGGTACCAATAGGGGTTCCAGGCATAACCATAGGTGCTATAGAATGCTTCGGCAGGGTCATACGTAGGATACGGTGGCTGCATCTCTATAAACCAGGGAGGGAAGATGGGTTTCGGTGTAGGAATATAGTTTCTACCTATATGTTGGCAATGAGCTATGATTTGGTTCTGATGAACTTGCCAATCTTCAAATGCTCTCTGTCTAGCATTTTCGTATTCCTGAGAAGCTATAAACCTATGCATTTCTTGCATCTCATTCCCCCCTCCTACATTACCTTGCTGCTGGTTTCTCTCCACCTGTGGATGTCTACCATGGTATCGTACTGCGGCGTTATTTCGCCTCTTCAAAACTTTCGCACCATGGTATACATTTAAACCTATAGTATCGCGGGGTTCTGGTTCTTCTACTAATAATCCCCCCCGACTTATATCCACACCGAGATATTCACCAATCAAAGTAATAAAAATACCACCTCCTATTATGCTATGCGGTCGCATCCCCCGAACCATAGCTGATAAATAATAACCCACACAATATGGTATACTTACAGCGCTTTGTGGGTCTCGAATACACATATGGTAAAACAAATCCTGTTCATTTACTTTTTCCTTGTTCTTACCCCTTTGTGTAATCGAATTAGCTAAAAACCTATGTATCACTCTTAATTCGGCTCTATCTATATCCAAATAAGAGTAATTTCCCCATTTGAAACGGTGATGGCTTGTCATTTGACTCCACACACCGTGTGTATCAAAATTTTCATCTATCTTTCTACCGTTTAGTATCAATCCTCTACAATCGGCAGACGCTAACTCCTCAGGCGTATATATACGTAAAGCCTGAGCCATGTCCAGTAAAGACATGTGGCGCATCGAACCGCCTAACAAAAATCTAATAAAAGAAAGATCGGTTAAACTAGCTACCCGATCATTCAACTCTATACTACATAACAATTCTTCACACCATACTTTATATACAGGTCTACGTATGGTGAATAAATGTACCCAGTCATTAAAAGAAGAATTACCATACCTCTGTACAAGTAATTCCCTAATTGGCCCGGCCAATTCTACAGCTTCTAAGGGTCCCCATTCTATGACCCTTGGTACCTCAACAACTTTAGAATGAAGAGTATGCAAACCCCTTTGATATTTTGGATAATCTATCCAAAGTCTGTCAAATCTCAGGTTCGGGTGCAACTCTTCCAAGTGCATATCGGAAAAGGTCATGACTGGATGAGGTATATCCTGCTTGTAGTAGTTATCCACCTCCTGTTGTTCCAAATTCTCAGCAGGAGCATTGCGGGCTTGGGATGAAGATTCACCCCTTTCATTCTGCAAAACACATCAAACACAATTTTTGTGCATCCAAATATGCATTAGTGTCAGCAAAATCATCAATCAAAATAATTACAATGACATTATCAATTTATATCAAACTTAAGCTCATTTTCACATTTTTATCAAATCTACACTTTTTCAAATAAGCATATACGAAAATGTTCGCCAAGTTCATAAGCATTCAACTCAAATAACATGTCAAAATAATCATTACTAGCAATTAAACAAGTCTCAAATGGCATTATCTTTCAAAAATCAAGTTCATGAATTTTAGACTTGAAAAAGTCCACTTTAATTCTCAAAATCATGTTTAGGCTCAAAGTTTGGATCATTTAACTACCTAGACATGTTACACTACTCAATTTAGCAACAATTCATGACAAAAATCGGCCATAACCTGTTTATATCAAAAAGCCCCAAATTTGCTCAAGAACACAAACCCTAGATTACTCAAAATTTGAAGTTTAAGGCTTCTAATCATGTTAAACAGCATCAATCTAGGTTATACAAGCATAATACATAAACAATTTAAGCCTAATTACACTAAAAAGCATCAAAATCAAATTGGGGAAAAAAATTGCTCAAGAACATCAAATTTCGAATTAAATGGTGTTTAGGTGTAGAAATTTACCGTTTTTCTTGAGTAATTCTTAGATAGCATCCTTCTCAACATGATTTTAGCAAAAGATTTGGTGATTAACGGTTAAAAATTGTGATTTTTGGGGTGTTTTTGGGTGGTTTTTTCGGAGTTTTTTCGCTGTTATTTTTCGCAGTGTTTGAGTTGTGTGGTGCACTGATCGTTCAGCTCTTTTTATTTTTTTTTTCTGATTTTCGGTCCCTCCGCGAGTCGCGGAGATGTAAGCTCCAAACTCCGCGAGTCGCGGAGTTTGGTATTATTTTTTTTTTTTTTTTTATAATCATTAACTTATTAAAACAATTAAGTAATTAATTTTAAAATTTTGTTTCCCTTGTTATTTAGGACGAGGTCGTTTCGAATCGATGTCCTAGTCCGTCCTTCGACAAAATTTTAAAATTTGTCTTTTTGTAGCGATTGTTTTAAAAGCTAAGATTTTTGGGTTTTTTCAATGTTTTTGGCATACTCTAATTCAATAAGATTAAAAATAATGATAATAAAAGTTCTCGTCCCTCCCTCGGGTAAAGCAATTTCGGTTCAAAGACCTAGTCTTCAACTTACGACGAATTTTAAAAATCATATTCTTAACTTAATGAGATAAAGTAAATTTTTGTTTTTAAATTCACACAACTTAAATATAAAATTCAAAATTATTATTAAAAATTCACACCAAACTTAAAATTTGAAATGCATAAAATTAAAAATTTATATTTTAAAAATTCACACCAAACTTAATTTAAAAATTCATAAATTCATATCAAACTTATATTAATTTTTCAAATATTTATAATTTTAAATATATTGTTTTTACAAAATTTACAATATTAATTTAAGATTTAAATATTAATTTTAAAAACATGGTAAAAATAAATTTAAAAATCTTTTTGTCTTTTTATCCCACTTTAATCAATCAAATATTATCAAAAATATGCGCCCCTCTTTTCGGTAAAGTAATTTCGGTTCCAAGACCTAATTTAACTCATGACGAATTTTTGAAATATTTTGGTTTGATTGATTAAAGATATTTATACCTTAAGAATAAACGTTAAATTTCGCAGTGATGTAATAAATTTTTGAATGATATCAATAATTTCGGTCGCCAAACCTAATTTTATTCAATACCAATTTAATACTTTTTAGCGAACAAATTAGCGTTTATTATCAAAAGGTTAAAAATAAAAATAAAAATAAAAACTGTACAGACATACCTGTGAAATAGATTTCTTAGTTATATGATCTATCCCATTCATAAGATAGTCGGTTTAATTGGTTTTCCATGGCTACATAGGCGTAACCTCGAGCATTCAGTATCTTTTCTTCTAAACATATGAACGGTCCGTCTCTGCATAAAGTAACAAATTCGGTATTTGAATAGGTTTGATTATTGGAACATTTACCTCCATGTGACCATTTTCCGCATTTGTGACATCGTTCTAGGTGTCGTGGTCTTCTTTTCGCTGCGGATTTTGATTTTCCTCTACCAAATTGTAACTTATTATCTTCGCATCTGGATTCTTTTCTAACTCCGTCCATTCTTTCTCTGATTACTGATACTATTTCACTCGGTAGTATGTCATTATTTCTTTTAGTGATCAAAGCGTGTAGCATTAGACCATGGTTTAGTTCACAGGCAGTCTTCATTTTGTAAAAACCTAAAAAAAATAAAAATTCAGAATGGGGGGAGAAGACTAGTTCTTTAGGGTCTGCTAGGGAAAGACCATTCGGGTTCCATTTTCGAGAACTACACGAAAACAGACAATCTAACTCTAACAGAAATACATATTATCCTTTAAAGACTTGATTCTCCCCACACTTAGTTAGCTGTGGTGTCGAAATTGTGATTAACTTCGTTGTCGACTTCCATCGGACCATGTATGTAATGTTTAACTCTGTGACCATTAACTTTAAATTCAATCCCATTTGAATTTATTAATTCTATCGTTCCGTATGGGAAAACTCTTTTGACTATGAATGGTCCAGACCATCTTGATTTCAATTTTCCAGGAAATAGCTTGAATCGTGAATTGAAAAGAAGAACTCTGTCTCCTTCTTTAAATTCTTTTGAACTTCTGATTCTTTTATCATGCCATTTCATCGTTCTTTCTTTATAGATTAATGAATTTTCGTATGCTTCATGTCTTAATTCTTCTAATTCATTTAGTTGACTTAATCGTAGACGTCCGGCTTCATGTAAATCAAGATTACATGTCTTCAAAGCCCAAAATGCTTTGTGTTCAATTTCTACTGGAAGATGACATGCTTTTCCATAAACAAGTCTAAAAGGTGTGGTTCCAATTGGAGTTTTGTAGGCTGTTCTAAAAGCCCAGAGTGCATCCTCCAATTTAATGGACCATTCCTTCGGATTTGATCCTACGGTTTTCTCTAGAATATGTTTTAAAGCTCGGTTGGTATTTTCAACTTGTCCACTTGTTTGTGGATGATATGCGGTTGAGATTTTATGAGTTACTCCATAACGTTTGAGAACTTTCTCAAGTTGATTATTACAGAAATGAGTACCCCGATCACTTATTAAAGCTTTCGGTGTTCCAAACCTTGCAAAAAGACGTTTTAAAAAGTTGACTACAACTCGTGCATTGTTAGTTTGGAGAGCTTGTGCTTCCGCCCATTTAGATACATAATCAATGGCTACGAGTATATATAGATTATTATTAGATTTTGGAAATGGACCCATAAAGTCAATACCCCAAATGTCAAATACTTCACATACTTGGATGACATTTTGTGGCATTTCATCACGTTGACTTATTTTTCCGGCCCTTTGACATGCATCACAGGATTTGCAAAGAAGGTGTGCGTCTTTGTAAATTGTAGGCCAATAGAATCCAGCTTCATAAACTTTTCTTGCTGTTAGTTGAGGCCCATAATGCCCTCCTGTTGGTCCTGTGTGACAATGGTTTAAAATTTTACTAGCTTCATCTCCAAATACACATCGGCGTATTATTCCATCGGGACAACTTTTAAACAGATGTGGATCTTCCCAGAAATAGTGTTTTATATCACTGAAGAATTTCTTTCGTCTTTGGTACGATAATCCTTTTTCAAGGAATCCACAAACTAAGTAGTTTGCATAGTCTGCAAACCATGGGATTTCTTTATAATCTATCTTCAATAGATATTCATCAGGAAAGTTGTCTTGTATGGCCGATTCATTCAGAACTTCTAATTCGGGATTTTCAAGACGAGAAAGATGATCAGCGGCGAGATTTTCTGCTCCTCTTTTATCTCGGATTTCAATATCAAACTCTTGTAAGAGTAAGATCCAACGGATTAATCTTGGTTTAGCATCTTGTTTTGAAAATAGGTATCTAAGAGCAAAATGGTCGGTATAGACCACCGTTTTTGCTAGAACGAGATATGAACGAAATTTGTCAAAAGCAAAGACAATAGCAAGGAGTTCTTTTTCAGTAGTTGTATAGTTCGTTTGTGCTCCTTGTAACGTCTTACTAGCATAATATATAGGTTGAAATCGTTTTTCAATCCTTTGTCCTAAAACGGCTCCCATTGCAAAATCACTTGCATCGCACATTAGTTCAAATGGTAGATTCCAATTTGGTGTTATCATGATCGGTGCATTAGTGATTTTCTCCTTAAGAATATTAAAAGATTTGATACACTCATCTGAAAAGATGAATGGAGCATCCGTTTCTAGGAGTTTATTCATAGGAGTGGCAATTTTTGAAAAATCTTTTATGAAACGTCGGTAAAAACCGGCATGCCCTAGAAAAATCCTAACTCCTCTAACATTGGTGGGATGTGGAAGTTTAGCAATTACATCTACTTTAGCTCTATCCACTTCAATTCCTTCTTTTGAAATTTTATGTCCAAGAACGATGCCTTCTTTAACCATGAAATGGCATTTCTCCCAATTAAGTACTAGATTTGATTGTTCGCATCTAATTAGCATTCGTTCCAGATTAACTAGACATGATTTAAATGTATCACCGAAGACTAAAAAGTCATCCATGAATACTTCCATGCATTCTTCTATCATGTCATGAAAAATCGCCATCATACACCTTTGAAAGGTTGCAGGGGCGTTGCAAAGTCCAAATGGCATGCGTTTGTAAGCAAAAGTACCATAAGGGCACGTGAATGTGGTTTTCTCTTGGTCCTCGGGTGCTATTGGAATTTGAAAATATCCGGAAAATCCATCTAGAAAACAATAGTAACTATTTCCGGCTAATCTTTCCAACATTTGATCTATGAAAGGTAAGGGAAAGTGATCTTTTCTGGTGGCGTCATTTAATTTTCTATAATCAATACATACACGCCATCCTGTTACAGTCCTAGTAGGAATAAGCTCATTTTTCTCATTTGTAATGACAGTCATGCCACCCTTCTTAGGTACGCATTGAACTGGGCTTACCCATGGACTATCAGAAATTGGATATATCAAACCTGCATCTAGCAGTTTAATAATCTCTTTCTTAACTACATCTTGCATATTAGGATTTAGTCTTCGTTGGTGTTGCACATACGTTTTATGACCTTCTTCCATAAGGATTTTATGTGTACAATACGAAGGACTTATTCCTTTAATATCATGAATCTTCCATGCAATGGCTGGTTTATGAGCTTTCAACACAGAAATGAGTTGTGATTTCTCATTTTCAGTAAGAGAAGACGATATTATTACAGGTAATTCAGATTCACCATGTAAATAAGCGTATTCCAAATGGTTTGGAAGTGGCTTTAACTCTAATTTAGGAGGTTCTTCTATCGATGATTTGTATCGATATCTGTCTTCTTCTTTTAGCATTTGAATTTCTTCTGTTGTTGGTTCATATCCATTAGCTATTAGTGTAGCTAACATTTCAGCTTCATCAATTGGTTCATTACCTTCTCCTAAAGAACATTCTCCTGTTCCTTGTAATTCTGGAAATTCTTCTAATAATTCTGCATGTGCATCTATAGTTTGAATATAATAACATGTATCATCTGCAGATTGTGGTTGTTGCATTGCTCTATCAACTGAAAAGGTAACACTCTCATCCTCTATACTTAGGGTCAGTTTCTTACCGAACACGTCTATCATTGCTTTAGCCGTGTTTAAGAATGGTCTTCCTAATATGAGAGGAACTTGAGAATCTTCTTCCATGTCCAAAACAACAAAATCTACTGGAAATACTAAAGTACCAACTTTAACTAGCATGTTCTCCATTATCCCTCTAGGATATTTTATTGATCTATCGGCTAGTTGTATGCTTATTCTGGTTGGTTTCAATTCTCCAAGGTCTAGTTTAGCGTATAGTGAATACGGCATTAGATTTATACTAGCACCTAAGTCTGCCAATGCTTCTATTGAACTAAGACTACCCAGAAAACATGGAATTGTGAAACTTCCTGGATCAGATAGTTTTTCTGGTATCTTATTCAACAGCACTGCTGAACAATTAGCATTCATAGTAACAGCCGAGAGTTCTTCCATTTTCTTTCTATTTGAGATTAGATCTTTCAAGAATTTAGCATATCTTGGCATTCCTGAAATCACATCAATGAAAGGAAGATTTACATTTATCTGTTTAAACATATCCAAAAATTTGGATTGCTCGGCTTCAAGTTTCTCTTTCTTCATTTTACTCGGGTAAGGAAGTGGTGGTTGGTATGGTTTAACATAAGGTTTATCCTTAACTGTGTTATCTTCATTAACCTTTTCAACTACCGGTTCTTTTTCCTTATCTTGATCAGGTTGTGGTTCTTGTGGAGTAGGAATGGTTTCATCAGAAGTTACAGGTATTTCAGGTGGTTTAAGTGTTGTACCACTTCTTGTGGTAATAGCTTTAGCTGTTTCATTCCTGGGGTTAGCATTTGTATCACTAGGTAGACTTCCCGGTTTTCTTTCACCTATTAATCTTGCTAGGTTACTTACTTCTTGTTCCAGATTTTGAATAGAAGCTTATTGATTTCTAAATGCTTGAGCATTTTGTTCATTGGTTTGTTTCTGAGATGTAAAAAACTGCGTTTGAGTTTCAACTAGCTTCGTCATCATATCTTCTAAATTCGGCTTTTTATCATCGGTTTGTTGTGGTGGTTTGTTTTGAAAATTAGGTCTTTGCTGATTGTAAGTATTATTGGATACTTGTTGATTGCTAGGACCTTGTTGGTTGTTGTATGGAATATTTCGGTTATAATTCTGGTTTTGATTGTAAATCGGTCTTGGCGGTTGATAATTATTCTGATAATTATTTCCAGGCCTTTGGTTTATGTATGAAATATTCTCTCTTTGTTCCATTGTTAATTCAATACTGAGACAATCTTTTGTCAAATGTGGTCCTCCACACTGCTCACAACTAATTCGTATTGAGTGAATATCTTTAGTCATCTTTTCCATTCGTCTCTCCACAGCATCTATCTTTGCGGAAATGGAATCTAAGTCATGGCTAGAATCGGCTCTAGCTGCTTTAGATGATCTAATGATGTCTTTTTCTTGGTGCAACTCATGTGAGTGGGAAGCAGTATTATCAATAATTTTGTAAGCATCAGTTTCGGTTTTCTTCATAATAGAACCACCAGCTGCTATATCTATGTCTTTCCTTGTAGTGATGTCGCATCCTTGGTAGAATATTTGTACTATTTGACAGGTGTCTAAACCATGTTGCGGACATCCTCTTAACAACTTTCCATATCTTGTCCATGCCTCATATAGAGTTTCATTTGGTTTCTGTGTGAACGTAATAATTTCTGCTTGAAGTCTTACGGCTTTAGATGCAGGAAAGAATTGTTTAAGAAATTTGTCAACTAAAACGTCCCATGTATCAATCGCCCCTTCAGGTAACGATTCCAACCAATCTTTGGCTTCTCCCTTTAAAGTCCAGGGAAATAACATGAGATATATCTGTTCATCCTCCACTTCTCGGATTTTAAATAGTGTGCAGATCCTATTAAAGGTACGTAGATGTTCATTTGGATCTTCCTTCGGCGCACCACTAAATTGGCATTGATTAGTCACCATGTGTAGAATTTGTCCTTTGATTTCATAATCTGGGGCATTAATGTCTGGATGAGTAATTGCGTGACCTTGGCCAGTGCGTTTAGCTCTCATTCGGTCTTCCATACTTAAAGGTTCCAGATTCTCCATAATTGAATTTGTTGAATCGGTATCACTAGATGATTCTGATTTAATGGTTCGTTCCTCAACAATCTCTGTTTGAATGATTGGTGGCTCCGGAGGAAAGTTTAATGGTTCAGGATCTACGAACCGTTCCTGAATATTTTCCGGATTCTCAATTGTGATGTTGGGTTCAAAAAATGGATTATCGGAAATTTGAACTGAAGTACTTGGTCGACTGGATGACGATTCTAAATGTCTTGATCTAGTTACAGGTGGTGAACGTACAAAAGGTGATGAACGTCTTGCTCGGTGCATTTACTGAATATCCTATTAGTTTTTAAAAGGAAAGAAAAATTATAATAAGTTATCCAATCAATAGACTTTTCTGATTTTGCCCACGTTTCGAATAGCCAAAAGATGCAGCAGAGGGGCAGGATTCGTTTGGTCTCAATATAATTGAGGACTGTTTGGCTCCAATAACCCGGTCCACGTACAAATCCAACTATTACTACGAACCAGAAAATTTTGATGTCTATTAATTTAACCACTTAAAATAAATTTTCGTAATTTTAAGAAATTTAGATAAGAAGTAGAAAAAATTCTAAGTCCTAAAAACTAGAATGGCGAGAAATAAGAGAGAAAAAGAGTTCGTCGCAAAAGGTCGAAAAAGAAAAAATGGTTGAAAAATAAAAGGTGACGGAAAAATAAAAGAAACTTATAAAAACTTAAAAATACTTGACTAACCTAACCTTATTACTACAACTAACTTAAAATTATAATCGCAAATTGAAATTACTAATTGGAATGATAATTGATACATAGTAAAAGGTGTCTAAAAATATTAAAGCTTACAAGAAAAAACTAAATCCCAAATGGAAATAACTTAAAAAGAAACTAAAACTTAAAAAGGCGTCGCAAAATTCTAAAGCACCTAAATCTTAGTCTAAAGAAAAAGCACTTAAGGAATTCTACGGCAAAGCCTAAAAATCTAGGAGTAAAAATAACTATAGCAAAAACTAAGTTTAAAATTAAATATGAGCTAAAAATACAAAAGTTACGCTAAAACGATTAAAAAGGGACAAAATATAAAAATATACAAAAAGTTGTAAAAAGTGCAATTTTTATAAAAATATTATTTTTATATTATTTATTTAATAAAACTACTAATTTTACAATTTAATAAAACTAATTTAACTAAAGTATATAAATTAAATAAAACTTAAATTAAAAATAAACTTAATTATAATAATAATAATAATTAGTGTTAATAATAATAATAATTAATAATAATCCGTAATTAATGCTGAATTAGGGCTTCCTGTTCGCGTGTCAGAGCAGCTCCGCGACTTGCGGTATTTAATGCTTCAAACCCCGCGACTCGCGGGGTTCCAGAATTCAGCTGACAGGTTTAAATATTCGACGCGTTTTTTCTTTATTTATTTTTTTTTATTTTCTGTTTTCTGTTTTTAAATAAATAAAAGATATTAAAATAAAACTTATATTTTTATAAACTAAAATAAAAATAAAGAAACTTATAAAACTTAAATATTTAACAAAATCTTAAAAATACTTATATTTTTGTTTTTCTTTTTATATTTTCGAATATTTAAAACGTATTTTTACAAAAGCGAATTTTAATAAAAGTAAACAAAAAATCCTTTTTTTTTATATTAGCGTTGCGCTTCCGGCGTTTAAGAGTGTTCCCCGGCAGCGGCGCCAAAAATACTTGATGTCAAAGCTAAGGTATACGAAATAGTTTATATTTTACTAGGAAAAACTATTAAATACGATACAATTTTACACAAGATATTTATTTATTTATAGAATGGATATACTTAAACCTTGCTACAACACTTATAGGCAGTGTACCTAATCGTAAAGTAGTGTAGTTTTTAGTAAGTCCGGTTCGTTCCACAGGGAAATCTTTAAACAAAGCTTAACGCTATATTAGTTTACTTTTATAAAAATACAAACATATATATAAGTAATATTATTATTATAAAGGGGGGTTTTTACCGTTTAATGACCGGTTTGTCGATTTTAAGACTTTAGTCGCAGTTAAAACCTAATGTAAAATATAAAATAAATACAAGACTTAAATTAAAGCGTAAAGTAAATAACGATAATGAAATTGCGAATAATAAAAGTGCGATAAAATAAACTTACGATAATTAAAAAGTACGATAATTAAAAGTGCGATTAAATAACAATAAATAAAAGTGCGATAATTAGAAGTGCAATTAAATATAAAATAAAGGAAATTAAATATGAAATAAAAGAATTATGCTTATTTAAACTTCCGTAATCATAATGTTTGACGTGTTGATTTTAGTTTTATGCCCATGGGTTAATTGTCCTTTGTCCTGGATTATTTAATCTGTCCGTCTGGTTTTTGTCCATAACAGTCCATCAGTCATAAATATAAAGTGCGAGTGTCCTCGTCAAATTATTATTATACCCGAAGTTAAATATTCCAACTAATTGGGGATTCGAATTGTAACAAGGTTTTAATACTTTGTTTAATGAATACACCAGGTTATCGACTGCGTGTAAACCAAGGTTTTACTACTTTGTTAACAATTACACCAATTACCCTTGAATGTAATTTCACCCCTATTTTAATTATTCTAGTGGCTATTAATCCATTCCCGTGTCCGGTTAAATGAACGATTATTCGTACATATAAATACCCCGCCCATCGTGTCCGATCGAGTGTATATGGTAATTTATAGGGACGCCCAATTGTAAATATTTATATTAACATTAACAAACTATCATTTAGTTAAACAAATATAAAGCCCATTAATAGCCCATAGTCTAATTTCCACAAGTGTCGTTCTTTTGTCCAAACCCCAATTATGGTACAAAGCCCAATTACCCAATTTTAGTAATTAGCCCAACATCATGATTACTTCGGATTAAATAAGCATAATAATAACTTAGCTACGAGACATTAATGTAAAAAGGTTGAACATAACTTACAATGATTAAAAATAGCGTAGCGTTACACGGACAGAATTTCGACTTACACCCTTACAATATTCGCTAACATACCCTTATTATTATAATTATAATTAAAATTAAAATATAAATTATAAATATAAATATAAATTTTACGTATGAATGAGGAAGAAAAAGATGATTATGAATTGCGATCAGAATTCGGTTGCTTTTATAGGAAAAGTCGAATTTTGGGGCTCCGCGACTCGCGGTGAAAACCTCTTCAAACTCCGCGAGTCGCGGAGGTTACTTTTACAGCTCAGAGGAGTTTGACTCTTTGTTTACCGACGGTTTATAATATATATATAATTAATATAATTAATTATATATTATATTATATTTATATGCATAGTTAACTTGTAATTTTTAGTCCGTTGCGTCGAGCGTTAAGAGTTGACTCTGGTCCCGGTTCCGGATTTTTGAACGTCCTTGCGTACAATTTTATATTTTGTACTTTGCGTTTTGAATCTTGTACTCTTGTGATTTCGAGACGTTTCTTATCAATAATTGGAACCTCTTTGATTGTCTTTTGTTCTTTTGAGCTTTTTGGGCGTTTGCGTCTTCAATTCGTCGAATCTGTCTTTTGTCTTCACCTTTTATTATTTAAACGAATATCACTTGTAAATAGAACAATTGCAACTAAAAGCTTGTCTTTCTTGAGGAATAATGCTATGAAATATATGTTCGTTTTTAGCATTATCAGATGCACCTACAAAGAATTCACTGCCTGCAAACCTTTGGAATTTGATGGAACTGAAGGACCGATCGGATTGAAACGGTAGACCGAGAAGGTCGAATCGGTGTTTGCCATAAGTAAGTGTACTGAAGAGGACAAAGTGAAGTACACTACGCATACCTTCACAGGTTCTGCGTTAACATGGTGGAATACCTATCTAGAGCAATTGGGACAAGATGATGCGTACGCATGTGACGATCGCTCCAAATCCATATGGACGAACACGTCATTCATTGATTTCATTGCGAGGTATTTGACCTCTATATGATACGTTTTGTAAACATTGCATTCTTTTGAAAAGGCATACCATAAATGAATATTTAAATCAAAGGTTTTCCACATCTGATGATTTTTACATTTAGACAATCACCGTATATAATAGTTTACAATAGTACTTCCGTTGACAATGCAGTCAAAATAAGGTACATGATGATGAATTGGTGAATGCAACGTTTTCTTGAAAAATATGCCATATAAGACTCCATGCACATAGGTTGTCTATCATATAAGCAAACAGCGGAAGACTTCTAGGGGACCTGAGAATAAACATGCTAACAAGTGTCAACACAAAGGTTGGTGAGTTCATAGTTTGTATGTTTCGCATAATCTGTATATAAAGATGGATCATAAGATTTCAGTTGTTTCATCCAGAAACGTTTATCAAAATATTCTACAAAATTGAGCACCCTGGTAACTAAACTTAACGTATATATAATTTGTACCCTTTGTATAATCATCTTAATAATACACGCAAACCAACGTGTACGCTTCTCAAATAGCATACGTCCGTTAAAAGGCTAGTGCTCTAGCTCGGATGGGGATATCAAGCCCTATGGATCCATATACTACTACTCGCGCCCACCAGTTCTTATAACTGGCAGTTACTAGTTACCAAAGCTAAGGGATTTTCGGTTCAAACTCAGTGTAGAATTTAGTATGTACTTGTATCCATTGTGTTTAAAATAAAGTGCATGTATTCTCAGCCCAAAAATATATATTGCAAAAGCAATTAAAAAGGGAGCAAATGAAACTCACCTTAGCAGCACATACAGTTGTTCATCGTAATGTAACCGAAACTCGATATATCAAAGAATCGTAGATCTCAACCTAGAGAACATATGTTGGTCAATAAATGTCTATCAATCTAGGTCAGGTCATAGTGTATCACAATCCTAATGCTCGAGATCGACATATAAAAGTTATCCAAATTCGTTTCAAAAAGTCAATTTTGACAATAGTTTAACAAAATGAGACGTACCTTATATAAGGATTCATTTACTCGGTTGGTAATATTCAAAAATCCAATTTATCAATCTCGTAAACAAGTTGTTTAAATCTTAATTGTAGATTCAAAAACAATTTCAATTAACTTCAATCATAATTCGGTTGCTCATATCTTTTAATCCGTTCATCGAAATTATTCGATATCTAAATGAAAAGTTATTGATTTTTCGCCAGCTTTCCAAAAACATGTATATCATATACCTTTTACCTGTAATATATGTATTTAATTCATGATCTATTATAAACTGTTTAACGACGAAATTTAGCATACACGTATGTATAAATATATATACTCGAGCATTAGACATGGATACATAATTAATATATAAAAGATAAAATATGAGTGCTTACGTATCAATATTGAGATTCAATATTGTAGGATAGTACGTAGAAGTAACGGAGATGATAAACACTAGGTTTGACTTACGAGCAAAACCCTCGAACAATACCCATAACCTCCTTAGTAATAACCCATAGTTTCCTTAGCTCTATCCCACTTGAAAACCCATTTTGAAAGTGACACGCTCATGACCTCGTCGTAGTATTTTAAGTGATATAATTAATAATAATAATAATAATAATAATAATAATAATAATATTAATAATAATAAAATAAATAATAATAATCTTAAAAATAATAATAATAATAATAATAATAATAATAATAATAATAATAATAATAATAATTTAAATAAATAAATTTACACATAGTAATATATGTGTAAAACAACTCGCGCAGAAACTTGGTATTTATAGGCATAATTCCTGATTCTGATGCCCATGCGATCGCATGGATTTTATGCCTATTTCTCATGCGATCGCAAGGCCGTCAGATCCAGCTCACATATTTTTGTTTTTTTGTTTGTCGACATAATAATTAATAATATATATAATATATTTAATTTATATAATTAATTATATATTATATTAAATTCACATGCATAGTTAACTTGTAATTTTTGTTCCGATAAGTCGTACGTTGTTACGCGACTTATGTCCCGGTTCCGATTTTTTCGAGTGTCCCTTCGTACGCTGAGAAAACTTGTAATTTTCATTCTGGGACACGTACCTTTGTCAAAATATAGCCTTAAATTATCCCTAAATTATACCACCCAGAGTATATCTTAAACTTTAGAGTATTTTGGTCATTTACTTCTATAAATCATTGTCTCGTTATTTATTAATATAATAGTATTTATCAAACGTTTCATAACCAAGTTAATATCTATTCTCAATATTTATAAACACGTTTTAAAATACGTATCGCAAGTTATTCATATAATTAATTCTTAACAGTTAATATTCCTTATTATTGTATGTGTCCAAATTACGTTATTTAAACAAATAATTCACCATTTATTCCGAATACCGTTATAATGAATAATTTCTCAAATCAAGTGGACCTCTCAACAGAGACTCGTAATAATATCATAATTCTTACGAGACTCGGTAAATATCTTTTACTTGAATCGTTTGGCATAATCTTTTAACTCTGTAGTTAAATATATCAATCAGATAATTAAACCAATAAGTTTAATGCACAGTATCATATCCTCAACACTTTGTTATGTTTTCAAGTTATAGTATATGTATCTATATATAATTGTTCGCGTTTCGTTGAGAACAATCGAAGATTAATTGAACAGTTCAAAATTTTGAGATTTAACTTCATAGACTTTGTTTATCGTGTCGGAAACGTTAATCATACAAGATTAAGTTTAAATTTGGTCAGAATTTTTCGGGTCATCACAGTACCTACCCGTTAAAGAAATTTCGTCCCGAAATTTGAGTGAGGTTGTCATGGCTAACAATAAAAAAAAGTTTTTATGAAGAATATGAGTCGATAAATAGAGTTTTATCACCGTTGAATAATATGGATAAAACAATCCAATTACTTGAAGCGTATGAGAGAAGCTGTCGTAATAAAGTGAAATGGAGAATAAAGATGCGTCTTATCTCTTGACGTAGTAACGATTGATTTCCGAAATTTAAGGAATAGAAAATCTTCATAATCTAAATAAGATTTGATTCTTCGGGAATTAAGAAAATTAAGATTTCCTTTGATTAATTGCGTAATCTGCCTCGATTGTTATGTCTGATATTTTGCTATAAATTGCCCACTTCCGTTTCATTATTTTCACCACTCCCACATCTTCTTCCTCATTTCATACTTCCAAAAGATTGTGAAATGCTTCATCCAGTTCTGATTCTTGATATACTCCTAACCTTCATATCTGTCATTCTTCTCTTTCATTTACCACCGGAGGATTTTATTTACTTTTACTTTTATCTTGGGGTTATAGTGTTATTAATTTTCCCGTGTCTTTACGTTGCAATACGTATTGATATACACGGTTTGTAAATTTCGGGGTTGTTTTCGGGCTTTATATTTTCCATTATATTTCGGAGCTTCATGCTTTCGTTTTCTCTTCCCGACTTTAAGTCAAGCGAATAATGGTCCTAAATTCATAGCTATACATTTCGGAATGAACATAATTAATGTTCTAAGAAAGAAACGGTAATAGCACAATCTGACTTGTCAAATTACCAGAATACCTTGAAAAAGACCGAATCATTAAGAAAATATTTTCTTGATATTTTTAGAGATTATATAGAATGAAAGAGTTATGTAACATGGTTCATGATGAGGGTATGATCTGTGAACCTTTATCACCTTCCATTAGAAACTCAGCATGACTTACTGTAATATAATCACGTTGATCAAGTGTCATTATATTATACTAACTCATGCTTCAATTCCCAACACTACTTCAAAAACATCCATTTTTTGAAATTTTCAGAAATTAGAAACTAAAATAGTTTCTTTTATGATGTAACACAGATAGCGTGAAGAGATAAATGATTTCAGATAAGAATAGTTATGAAAATATCTTCAGAAATATGGAGGATATTTATAATGGAAGATACGATGATATCTTAGAATTTTTAATATCGGAGGAAGATGCGAAAAATCTGTCTGTGAAGGTTTAGAATAAGAAGTAAGATTCTTACTAATGGTTTCAGCAGACACTGAATCATTTGGATTCTTTGAAGGTAGATTTCGTCCTTGTGATTTGTCTACAGCTTCCTTCATACTTTGCTCAACCCGTTTTCCAGTTTCAAACCTTCTCTTTTTCTGTGCTTTTCCAACACACTACTCTTTATCATCAAACTTTCGACTGTTAAAGTCGTTTATAGTTTTTGCTGATTCATCAGCATTTTTCCAAAATTCGTAGAACTAGTTTCGTAGTTTGGGGTGTTTTTCAGAAACTTCACATTCGAAGTATGTAAGTCTAGAAGATAGACATTATATGTATATATATAACTGTTGGCTTAGAATTACTGCGAAATTCAAAATACTGGTTGCTAATTCCCGGTAGTTGGTATGGCAATTATTGTTACAAGATGTGGATGAGTACATGATAGGGTTTTAATGAGTATAATGATTTTTCAGAAGGTCAAGGATTAATGAAGTTGTTAGTAAATTTACTGCTAATATGGTGGAACATAAAAGGTTCCCCGGTAACAAAAACGTATATGTCAAGGTTACAATAAGGTTAATGTGAAAAGTCGAAGTTGACTGGTTGAAAGTGTGATAAAACTGGATACTTTGAAAAGGATGGCAAGATTATTTTCAGTAATAACAATGCTAAAGGATCTTTCACATTTTTGAAGTCAAAGTATAGCTTTGAAAGATGTAGAGATCTAAGAATGATGTCACCTGTTAAATCTTGACTTGGATTCTGATCCGTCAATATCAGAATATGTAATTGAATTTGTATGAAAACGATTGTATATCGCTGTGAGCATAGTTAATAATTTTTGAATCAAAGTTGAAGAATGTACAGTGTAACATATTAATTGTGAACTTATATATTCCCGAGTATTACCTACCCGTTAAAGATTTCACAATTAATATTTTGTACAAAAGAATTTTCATTACAGTCTTTATGAAAATATATGTATGTATATTTCTTCAGATGTAATACAGATTTAATGAGTTAATATCATATTAAGCTCATTTGATTTTTAACTTGGATTAGAAATGAATAATCTCTAAAACATTAGAGATTACATAATCTTCGCAGAGTATTTCACTAATGAAATCAATACTTCATTATTTATTCTTATTGATATTCCTTGGTGAAGGGTGTTGATATTCGTGGAATTCTTGCAAACTTCGCAAGGTGCAAATGATGTTTTCTAGAAAGTTTCGAGTGCATCGAAGATGAAAGTGTAAAATCAACCATGTTATTGAATGATACACTTGGTTTATTATGAAATGAAATTCATTGAATTGAAACAGAGATTGTAGTTATCGATGATTAAGCCGTTAATGAAAGATGTACATCATTGCATATTAGTAATATGAACTAACCGAGTAGTACCAACCAGTTAAGATTCACACGTAATAGCTTAGTACGAAAATATTTATTTTGATTTCAAAATTCATATATATTAAATATACATAAAATTTCTTCAGGGAAAATGAGTTAATACTTCATCAGTTATTTTCGCTGGTATTTCTTGGTAACTACGGTGCGTATGACGTTGATGCTCGTGGAACAGATTGTGAAGTTGAGGTTTGCGATGCAGATGTTGTTGGTGGTGGTAATGGTACTGTTGGTGTTGTTGTCGATGGTACTGTTGATGCCGGTGATGCTGCTGGTGTTTGTAACCTTTGCACCATATTCTCCAAAGCCACTACCCGAGCACGAAGCTCGTTGACTTCTTCTACTACACCGGGATGATTGGCGGTTCGGACGAGCGGATGAATAAGATCCAGAATTTGAGATAATATATTATCGTGACGAGATACTCTGGAAATGAGAGAGAAAATGGTGTCTCGAACAGGTTCACCGGTAAGTGCTTCAAGTTCTTCGCCAAGAGGGCAATGTGGTGGGTGAAAGGGATCGCCTTCTTCTTGTCTCCAATAATTAAGTAGGCTACGAACCCATCCCCAATTCATCCAGAATAGATGATGGCTAATTGGTTGATCCATTCCGGTTACACTGTCTTCGGAATTCAGGTGAATATCCATATCGGAATAGCTGTCAGAGTTTGAACTAGATACGGGATCCATCTTGTATAAATAGGGAGATGATTTTTGATATGAATTAGATTATAGAATTTAGTTTGGTATTCTTCAATACATAATTTACATATGTATATATAATACCAAATTCCATAAATCACGGAGAAATTTTCGGAAGATATCAGAAAAAGTTTACAGTAACATATACGCTAAGATATGAATTTTTTTCTATACACTATTTATGCAATAAATGCAGGAAAACGTGTCTAGACTTAAGAATGATAAGCATGTAATTTCTGACAAGAAATGATAAGCAAAACTTTTAACTTGCAGACACGGTCAAAGTCCAGACTTACTAATGCATCTTAACAACTATCAGTTAGACACATTCATGCAAGACCTGATTCGCTAGGACCAACGCTCTGATACCAACTGTGACGATCGCTCCAAATCCATATGGACGAACACGTCATTCATTGATTTCATTGCGAGGTATTTGACCTCTATATGATACGTTTTGTAAACATTGCATTCTTTTGAAAAGGCATACCATAAATGAATATTTAAATCAAAGGTTTTCGACATCTGATGATTTTTACATTTAGACAATCACCGTATATAATAGTTTACAATAGTACTTCCGTTGACAATGCAGTCAAAATAAGGTACATGATGATGAATTGGTGAATGCAACGTTTTCTTGAAAAATATGCCATATAAGACTCCATGCACATAGGTTGTCTATCATATAAGCAAACAGCGGAAGACTTCTAGGGGACCTGAGAATAAACATGCTAACAAGTGTCAACACAAAGGTTGGTGAGTTCATAGTTTGTATGTTTCGCATAATCTGTATATAAAGATGGATCATAAGATTTCAGTTGTTTCATCCAGAAACGTTTATCAAAATATTCTACGAAATTGAGCACCCTGGTAACTAAACTTAACGTATATATAATTTGTACCCTTTGTATAATCATCTTAATAATACACGCAAACTAACGTGTACGCTTCTCAAATAGCATACGTCCGTTAAAAGGCTAGTGCTCTAGCTCGGACGGGGATATCAAGCCCTATGGATCCATATACTACTACTCGCGCCCACCAGTTCTTAAAACTGGCAGTTACTAGTTACCAAAGCTAAGGGATTTTCGGTTCAAACTCAGTGTAGAATTTAGTATGTACTTGTATCCATTGTGTTTAAAATAAAGTGCATGTATTCTCAGCCCAAAAATATATATTGCAAAAGCAATTAAAAAGGGAGCAAATGAAACTCACCTTAGCAGCACATACAGTTGTTCATCGTAATGTAACCGAAACTCGATATATCAAAGAATCGTAGATCTCAACCTAGAGAACATATGTTGGTCAATAAATGTCTATCAATCTAGGGCAGGTCATAGTGTATCACAATCCTAATGCTCGAGATCGACATATAAAAGTTATCCAAAGTCGTTTCAAAAAGTCAATTTTGACAATAGTTTAACAAAATGAGACGTACCTTATATAAGGATTCATTTACTCGGTTGGTAATATTCAAAAATCCAATTTATCAATCTCGTAAACAAGTTGTTTAAATCTTAATTGTAGATTCAAAAACAATTTCAATTAACTTCAATCATAATTCGGTTGCTCATATCTTTTAATCCGTTCATCGAAATTATTCGATATCTAAATGAAAAGTTATTGATTTTTCGCCAGCTTTCCAAAAACATGTATATCATATACCTTTTACCAGTAATATATGTATTTAATTCGTGATCTATTATAAACTGTTTAACGACGAAATTTAGCATACACGTATGTATAAATATAAATACTCGAGCATTAGACATGGATACACAATTAATATATAAAAGATAAAATATGAGTGCTTACGTATCAATATTGAGATTCAATATTGTAGGATAGTACGTAGAAGTAACGGAGATGATAAACACTAGGTTTGACTTACGAGCAAAACCCTCGAACAATACCCATAGCCTCCTTAGTAATAACCCATAGTTTCCTTAGCTCTATCCCACTTGAAAACCCATTTTGAAAGTGACACGCTCATGACCTCGTCGTAGTATTTTAAGTGATATAATTAATAATAATAATAATAATAATAATAATATTAATAATAATAAAATAAATAATAATAATCTTAATAATAATAATAATAATAATAATAATAATAATTTAAATAAATAAATTTACACATAGTAATATATGTGTAAAACAACTCGCGCAGAAACCTGGTATTTATAGGCATAATTCCTGATTCTGATGCCCATGCGATCGCATGGGTTTTATGCCTATTTCTCATGCGATCGCAAGGCCGTCAGATCCAGCTCACATATTTTTGTTTTTTTGTTTGTCGACATAATAATTAATAATATATATAATATATTTAATTTATATAATTAATTATATATTATATTAAATTCACATGCATAGTTAACTTGTAATTTTTGTTCCGATAAGTCGTACGTTGTTACGCGACTTATTTCCCGGTTCCCGTTTTTTTCGAGTGTCCCTTCGTACGCTGAGAAAACTTGTAATTTTCATTCTGGGACACGTACCTTTATCAAAATATAGCCTTAAATTATCCCTAAATTATACCACCCAGAGTATATCTTAAACTTTAGAGTATTTTGGTCATTTACTTCTATAAATCATTGTCTCGTTATTTATTAATATAATAGTATTTATCAAACGTTTCATAACCAAGTTAATATCTATTCTCAATATTTATAAACACGTTTTAAAATACGTATCGCAAGTTATTCATATAATTAATTCTTAACAGTTAATATTCCTTATTATTGTATGTGTCCAAATTACGTTATTTAAACAAATAATTCACCATTTATTCCGAATACCGTTAAAATGAATGATTTCTCAAATCAAGTGGACCACTCAACAGAGACTCGTAATAATATCATAATTATTAGGAGACTCGGTAAATATCTTTTACTTGAATCGTTTGGCATAATCTTTTAACTCTGTAGTTAAATATATCAATCAGATAATTAAACCAATAAGTTTAATGCACAGTATCATATCCTCAACACTTTGTTACGTTTTCAAGTTATAGTATATGTATCTATATATAATTATTCGCGTTTCGTTGAGAACAATCGAAGATTAATTGAACAGTTCAAAATTTTGAGATTTAACTTCATAGACTTTGTTTATCGTGTCGGAAACGTTAATCATACAAGATTAAGTTTAAATTTGGTCAGAATTTTTCGGGTCATCACAACGCACTACCGTGGTCAGCATTCAAGCACTTGATGAACGAGAAGTACCTTCCCAGAACCGAGGTCAATAAGCTCAAGACAGAACTTAGAGGGTTACGAACCCAAGGATTTGATATTACCACGTACGAAAGACGATTCACAGAATTGTGCCTATTGTGTCCGGTGTGACAACCCGGAAATTTCCAACCAAATTTAAACTTTAATCTTTATATGTTTCCGACACGATAAGCAATATTTGTTAAGTTAAATTGCAAGAATTTTAAACTATGTTCATACATTCATTCAACCTCGACCATGTTCCAACGATTCACGAACCATTAAACAAATATGATTATATATGTATATGTGTATATATATTATAACTTGAAATGTAAACAAAATATTAGATTAAATACTTTATATGATTGTATCTGTTTCAAAATATTTATCAATGGAATTAGAAGATAAGATCAAATGATTGAATTATCAGATATATTGAATTATGATTACAAGTCTCTGTTGAAAGGCCCACGTTGATTTGAGAAATCTTTCCGTTATTACAATATTCAGAAAATGGTAAAGTGATTTATAAATAAGAACAAATTGTCAATCATTGAGAACTAGACAAAGGATAGTGGAAGATTGAATCTCATAAAGACTCGATTGATCTATTTAGTTTCAAACGTACAAAAACGTTTTCAGTTTAAAAAGAACTTTATTATCAAAACGTATATAACTTTTATAAATATCTAGAATCACTTTTGACAACTCATTACTTAACTAGTATGATAAAGATAACGATATTTATATTTTATTTTATTAAATATATATAACGATTTAAATTAATATTATATATATTTATACGCGTATTATACGTACATAGTTTTATACTTTTACTATACTTAAACTTTACCTTTACTTTATTTTTACTTTACTTTAACTTTAATAATTCACTTTAATAATTCATACTTTAATAATTCACTTTAATAATTCATACTTTAATAATTCACTTTAATAATTGATACTTTAATAATTCACTTTAATAATTCAAAAATCTATTATAAATAGAATTCAATAGGTTTTATTATTTCATAGAAACTTGAAAATATTTTTCTCTAAACTCTCTCAATCGATTTACATATATATATTTACTCCGTATTATTTCAAGATATTATTAGTATACATAAAATATTACGACGGAGTGCTGTCCGAGTGATTTCGAAATTGTTTTTCGAGTAGGATAGGATTAAGGAAATTATGGGTTATAGCTATGGAGGTGATTGAGTATGGTTCATGGGTATGCTCGTGAGGTCAATATAGTGTTTATCATTTCCATTGCGTCTACGTACCTTTCCTGCAATATTGAATCTCAATATTGATACGTGAGTACTCATAATTTAACTTTTACATACTAATAGTGTATCCCTAACTAGTGCTCGAGTATTTAGGATTATGCATGCTTGTACTTTTGATATTGCCCTTAGACATGTTAGGTTGAATATTGAATTAGTTACACTTGCGGTTTAGATAAGGTATAAGATGTGCATGTCCTTGGAAAGCTAGCGAAAAATTAAGGACTTTTCCTTTAGATATCGAATGGTTTCGATGAACGGATTAGAAGTTATAATCAATTGAATTTTCTATATTTTTATTAAAAATGATTATTATTATCGTCGTTTTTATCGTCGTTCTAGTTTTATCTTATTATTATCATTATTATTATCTTTATCAATAAAAGGGATTTATCATTAAAAATTGTTATTTTTTTTATTATTACTATAGTTATTATCGTTAAAGTTATAATTAGTATTATTATTATTATTATTATCCAATTATTATTATTATTATTATTATTAGTATTATTATTATTATTATTATCATTATTAATATATATATCATTATTTAAAAATGGATATTGTCATTGTTATTATTATTATTACTATATTATCATTAAGATAATTATTAGTATTATCATTAAAAATGTTATAGTAACTATCATTATTAATATTAGTGTAATTAAAACAAATATTTGTAACACCTAATTATTTTGATTACTATTATTATCATTATTATGAACACGATATAAAAGACGATTAAAAGCTATTAAACGAAACGATTAGGAATAATGAGTAAGAGTATCATGATGAAATTAAAATATTATAAGATATTGATTTAGATAAAATTATCGTTCTTATTATTTTTATCATTACTATTATTATTAAAAATATCGTTAGTATTAAAACTATCATTTTAACAAAAATTATCATTTTAATAGAAATGTCATTGTTACTATAAAATACCATTATTATTATTATTATTTTAAATAGAATTATTATTTTAAAGATAATATTAAAAATTATCGTAAATATTAAAGTTATCATAATTAGAATTATCATTTTATCATAATGTCATCTTAGTAATTATAAATATTGATATTTTTATAATAATAATTATTATTACAAAATAATACAACTTTTACTTACTATCATTATAGATATTATTTTATCAAATAAATATGTGATACAAACATATTTTACTACGTGTAATATGAAAGGACCCGTCCTAATCCATCTGGACTAAGTCCATATCAATTATAAACGATTCACAACAGTTGATTACATCGCGAGGTACTTGACCTCTATATGATACATTTTATAAAAATTGCATTCGTTTTGAAAAGACAATCTTTCATTACATCTAAAGTTGACAGACATGCATACCATTTCATAATATATCCAACTAGAATTGACTTAATAATGATCTTGATAAACTCAACGACTCGAATGCAACGTCTTTTGAAATATGTCATGAATGACTCCAAGTACTATCTTTAAAATGATCAAATGCACAGCGGAAGATTTCTTTCGTACCTGAGAATAAACATGCTTTCAAGTGTCAACCAAAAGGTTGGTGAGTTCATTAGTTTAGCATAAATAATCATTTCATAATTTTAATAGACCACAAGATTTCATTTTCAGTTCTCATAAACATACGTCCCATGCATAGAGACAAAAGTATCATTCATATGGATTGAACACCTGGTAACCGACATTCACAATTTGTATATAAGAATATCCCCATCATTCCGGGATCCTCCTTCGGACATGATATAAATTTCGAAGTACTAAAGCATCCGATACTTTGGATGGGGCTTGTTGGGCCCGATAGATCTATCTTTCGAGTTCGCGTCAATTAGGGTTTCTGTTCCCTAATTCTTAGATTACCAGACTATATAAAAAAGGGCATATTCGACTTCGATAATTCAACCATAGAATGTAGTTTCGATTACTTGTGTCTATATCGTAAAGCATTTATAAAAACAGCGCATGTATTCGCAGTCCCAAAAATATATATAAAAAGGGAGTAATGAAAACTCACAATAGTGTATTTTGTAGTAAAAATACATATGACGACATCGAACAAACTGAACAATGCAGGGTTGACCTCGGATTCACGAACCTATATCATTTGTATATATATATATATATATATATATATATATATATATATATAGATATATATATATATATATATATATATATATATATATATATATATATATATATATATATATATATATATATATATATATATATATATATATATATATATATATTAGAACATATATTCGTAACTGAACCAATTTATTTATTATATCCTTAATTTATATCATGTATATTTAATTTGTGTATATATCCAAAATGATTAATATTTATATAGTTATATTAATATACCTATATTTATATACATACTTGTTTAATGTATTTTTTTTTTAAATCAATAGTTTGTTATTTATAAATAATATTAGTAGGTTTGATATACTTAGTTATGTGAAATTTTAATATAGTTTTAATATATTAGTAGGTTTATATTAATAATATTGATGTTGTTAATAATAATACTAATAGTTACAAAAGTGTTACTAATACTAATATTAATAATGATAACTTGTTTTATTTTCATAATAATGATAATTTTAATAATTCTAATCATAATATTGATAATAACACAACAGTTAGTGAGAAAAATAATAATATTCCTACTTGTATTTATAATCATAATAAATGAACATTTTATCATAATACATATGTGAGTAGTAATAATAATCTTAATATTAATTTTAATGATGATAATAATTATAATAATAATACTTATGATAATAATATTAATGATAACAACATTAATGATAATCATACTAATAATTTCAACAATCTTATGCTAAATCATATAGTACATATATCAATATTAATACTAATAATAATACACTAATAATACTTTAATGATATTACTTAATATCAAAAACAACAATTATATTAATCATAGTCCTTATGTTGACATAATAATAATAATAATAATAATAATAATAATAATAATAATAATAATAATAATAATAATAATAATAATAATAATAATAATAATAATAATAATAATAATAATAAAAGAAAGACTACCTCATTTAAGTGAACTTAAAAAAAAAAAGAATTCCATCAGCAGGGATCGATCCTGAGACCACTTGTTAACCATAACACCCTAAACCAACTGAGCTGCTATTGTATTTCTGTTTTTTGTTTATATCAGAAACTTATTTAATCCGTCTTCTGTTTTATCCATCTTCTTCTTCAATTCCTAAGTCATCCAGAGATTGAATCTCCAATAACACTAATTTAGTGTTCTCTTTTTAGAACTTCAAATCAAACAGAATCGTTCCATAAGCATTGCTTGAATTAATTAAACCAAATAAAATAAAATAAAAAACTTGCTGCACAGACATTTAAACCCGTTTTAAAACTTCAAATCGAATTCGTTAATTTAGTGTGTTTCAGACTACGATTCCTAAATGAAAATGGTTTCAAATTCATCATAAAAACTTTCTGTAAACTCAATTGAAACTAAAACATCAAATTGGCTTCGAATTTTTCCATGAACAATCCGTTTGACCTTTTAACATAAAAGTTTGACTTCGAAAATTCTCGTTCGTTATTAGAAATTGGAATGTGAAACTTTCCAGATAGTTTGTGATAAAAATTCCTAACAACATGGCATTAACACTTTTTGAAATTAATTACAAACCGATTGATTTAAAAAAAAATGGAACAAGAACAGGGCAAGGCCTGTGTTCTTTCTGTCTTTAATTTAAAATCAGTTGTTTGAAGCTGTAAAAGAGTACTGGTAATTGTTAATTGGTAAGAAGGGTTTATTGTTAATGACTAACACTGATTTGTCTCAATTATAAACCCAAGTTGCTCGACAAATTCCCTATCAGTGTCAAGAAAATAAAAAATAAAAAAATAAAGGAAGAAAGGATCGACTGTCAGAGATTTGGAATTACACTCTTGTGTTTTACCACTGATTGGTACGACCAAATAAATATGAAATCAATTACCTACAGTTTTGAGAGTGATGGAAAGCAGAATACAAGGCTTATGTAATTATCTATATCTTTATTTATATTTATATTTATATTTATATTTTTTTTAAAATGTATAAATATTTATTTATATACCTATATCTATATTTAGTTTAAGTATATGTATTTAATTACGAACTTTACATATTAACGTTCATATATTTGTATTTATACACTTAATTGTATATCTTTTATTGTTATAAATATATATATGTATAAATTATCATTATTCTTATTAATAAATGTAAATATATTAATATTACTCTTTGATATTATAAATAATAATAATACAATTATAATTGTACTAGTAATAATATTATTACTAATGATAATAATAATTATAATTTTTATGAATTATGTAACAACAATATTATTATTAATAATAATACTAAATCTAATATTATTAATGATAATACTAATATTAGTAATGATATTTATAATAATAATAGTATTATAACAACTTATATTTAACACACTACATACATATATATTATATATGGAGAAATATTAATTATTAATACAGATTTTGATTTTAATGGAAGTAGTCATAATATTATTAGTATAACAATTAAATCTTTAACTTGTATTACATATATTATTATTACAATTTATTGATCTTGTAATATTTATTAATTTCATGATATATATAACATCATATTTTGAATATTCAATACCTATTTGTTTTCTTTATATAGTCTATATATATTTAAAATAACAAGTTTCAGTTATATTAAATTATCTTCCTTACTAACTATATAATATGGTAGTTCAATAATATATTTAATTTATTGTATATAATTATTTACATATATAATTATATATATATATATATATATATATATATATATATATATATATATATATATATATAGCAATTGTTCGTGAATCGTCGGGTATAGTCAAAGATTAAATGAATTCACGTAAACAGTTCAAAACTTTTGAGACTCAATTATTACAGTCTTTGCTTACCGTGTCAAAGTCATACAAAGATTAAGTTTAAATTTGGTCGGAAATTCCCGGGTCATCACAGTACCTACCCGTTAAAGAAATTTCGTCCCGAAATTTGAGTGAGGTCGTCATGGTTAACAATAAAATTGTTTTCATGACGAATATGAGTTGATAAATAGAGTTTTATCATCATTGAGTTTTTGTGGATAAAACAATTCGATTATTCGAAGAGGACGAATGAAGCTATTCACAGAAGAATGAAATGAGAAACAAAGATTTGTTTTTTTTTATAGCTTTTGACGTAGTCAGGTTTGAATTCTGTAATTCAAGGGATTTAAAATAAAATCTTGAAGATCTATAAGATCTGATTCTTCGGGATTTATGGAAGTTAAGATCTCTTAATACAGTGATCTGCTTCGATTGCTCTGTCTGATATTTCCATTATAAATTTACCTTTTTCGTTCCATTAGTTTCCACCACTTCTATGCCTTCTTTCTCAGTTCATAAATCCAAAAGATTATAATAATGCTTAATCCTGTTCTGATCCTTGTCCTCATTCTTACTATCGCGACAATTATTCTTCTTTTCCAACTTCCACCAGAGGAATCTGCTTACTTCTACTTTGCCCTTGGGGTTATAGTACTTATAATTCTCCCGTGTCTTTATGTTGCAATAAACATTGATATACACGGTTTGTAATTTATGTGTTGTTATCGGGCTTAATATTCTCCCTTATATTTCAAAGCTCTATGCTTTTATTTTCTCTTCCCGACTTCAAGTCAAGCAATTAATGGTCCAAAATTTGTAGATATAGAGTCTCGAATGATTATAATGTTCTAAGCAGGAAGGAACGTGATAGCACGATTTGATTTTCAAATTTATCAACATCACGGAAGATAGAACCATCAAGAATACATTTTCTTGATTTGTTCAGAAGTTAAGTAGAATGAAAGAGTTATGTAACATGGCACGTGATGACGTTATGATCTGTGAATCATCACGTCCCATTAGAAACTCAGCATGACTTACTGTAATATAATCACGTTGATCAAGTGTCATTATATTATACTAACTCATGCATCAGTTCCCAACATTACTTCAATAACATTCATATTTTAAGCTTGAAAGTTTACAGAATATAGAAACTAACAGTTTCTATATTATGTAACACTGATAGCACTAATAGATTAATGATTTCAGCTAAGAATAGTTACGAAAATATTTTCAGAGATATGGAGGATATTTATAATGAAAGATACGATGATATCTTGGAATTTCTAAGATCAGAGGATGATGAAGAATATTGTCCGCAAGGGTTTAGAGTAAGGAGCAAGATATTCGCTCAAGACTTCAGCAGACATTGATTCATTTGGACTCTTTGAAGTCAAACTTATTCTTTGTGATTTGTCCACGGCTTCCTTCATAGTTTCGCATAATCCGCTTTTCGATACTAAATTTTCTATTGAATGTTTCAATATAATGATACACAGGAAGCACGAAGAGGTATATAATTTCGGACGAGAATATTTATGAAAATATCCTCAGAAATATCGAAGATATTGATGATAATATTTTGGAATTTCTAAGTTCGATGGTTGATGGAGAAAGATTTTTTTTTTCCGCAAGATTTTAACATGACTTCGGAGCAAGATATTCTCTAAAGATTTCAACGGATCCAAAATTATCTGGATTCTTTGAATATAGGGTATGGTCCTTGTATTTGTCCTTGGTCTCCTTCATGGTTAATTCTTTCCGTTTTCCAGTTCCAACGTTTCGGAACTTTTCCAACATATTATTCTTTATCATCAAATTTTCGATGACTAAGGTCGTTTACGGTTGCCTACAGTTTCTGCTGCTTCATTCAGCTTTTTCAACATTCAGAGTATCGATTCATAAACTGGGTGCTTTTCAAAATTTCAAAGTGGAAGATCATAATTCTAAGAGATAAGGGTTATATGTATACTTATAACTGTTGATGTAGTAACATTGCGAGATTCGAAATACTGATTGAAGATTCTTGATAATTGATATGGTAATTCTCATTATAAGATGTGGATGAGTATAAGGTTTTAATGAACAAATATAATGGTTCTTCGGAGAAGCTTAAGTCAATGAGTAATGAAGTTACTGCTAAGTTTTCTGATAGTGTGATAGGGTGTAAACGGTTCTCCGGTAACGATGGCGAAAGGCAGACTTATAAATTAAGGTTATAATAAGACTAATCCGTCTGAAAAATTGAAGTTGACTCGTTGGAGCTGTGACAAAATTGACTACTCGAACAGGAGTTGCAAAGTTATTTTCGGTAATAATAACGTCAAAGGAACTAGCACAGATACTTGTTAAACGTTTACTCAGGTTCCAAGTGTTTTTCAGGTGCATAACTATATGCGTAAATCCTTTCTTCCGTAGATAAAGTGCGGTTGGTTCATCTTCTAGATTGAGGTGTTTTCAAGAATCATGAAGGGTTTGAACGCAGATTGGAATCGTCAAGATTCGAATGAGGTTTAAGATGAAATCAAGTGGCAAACTTGAAGAATTGTTTAGTTTCATATGTTATGATCAATATTTTAATTCATTTTAATTATCCAATGTTATTAGTCCACAATCGATAGTCCACGGTTGACAGTCCAATAATTCATATATAATTTAATATATAATATTCAAATTAATTAATACGTATTGTGACCCGTGTACATGTCTCAGACTCGATCACAACTCAAAGTATATATATTATTATAGAATCAACCTCAACCCTGTATAGAGAACTCGATCATTACTGCATATAGAGTGTCTATGGTGATTCCAAATAATATATATAGATGCATCGATATGATATGTCAAAACCTTGTATACGTGTCCCGATATTTAAAGTGCGTAAAATAAATAACAGAAATTAAATAACGATAAATAAAATTGCGAGAATGTAAATTGCGATAATTAAATTGCGATAAATAAAATGTAAACAGTTAGCTAGGAACAATTATCTAGGAACAGTTAGCGTGGATTCTTAACAAAATTTCTCATTGTTAATTTGTTTGTTTCTAACAAATTTTATTTTGTCAAATGTTTTCTTCATTATGCCACTTGTTGAATTCTGATACATCAAAATCCAAATATGAAATTGGATGAAAATGGTTATTCTGCGGTGAAAGGATTCGTATATCTATGGATGTAAGTAGGATAGTGAATGACTGTTGAATCAGATTCGAAGATTGTACAGTGTAACTTATTAATGTGAAATCTAAATATTCCTCGGGTATTACCTACCCGTTAAAATATTTTCACCATTAACAGTTTGTACGAAAGAATTTTTAATTACAATCTTTATAAAAATATATACATATATATTTTCTTCAGATGTAATCATGGATTTAATGAGTCAATATGATGTTAAACTCATTTGATTTACCGTTAGAACAAGAATATATAATCTCTAAAACATTAGAGATTACATAATCGTCATATAGAACGAAGAAAAATGATATAGAACGTCATATAGAACGATGATTATGCTCGAGATATAGGATGAGATGTTGAGGCATGGATTGTTGATGGTACTGGTGTTGTTACTGGTGGTACTGTTGGTGCCGGTGATATTGCTGAAGCTGGTACATTTTGCACCATATTCTCCAGAGCCACTATTCTAGCACAAAGCTCATTGACTTCTTCTATTACACCGGGATGATTGTCGGTTCGGACGAGCGGATGAATGAGGTTTAGAATTTTAGATAGAATATAATCACTGGTAAGTGCTTCGGGTTCTTCGTCAAGAGGCAAATTCGGTTGGTGAAAAGAATCGCCTTCTTCGCGTCTCCATTGATTAAGTCGACTACGAACTCATCAGATAAATAAGGGATGAATGATTGGTCGATTCATTCTAGTGACACATGCTTTCGGAGCTCAGGTGGATATCCAAGTCGAAATAGCTGTCGGAATAACGATCGGAATAGCTATCGGAATTTGAGGGACTCGAACTGGTTGAGGGATTCATCTCGTACGATCAGATGAAGGATTTTCAATAAGAAATAGATTATAGGATATAGATTAGTACCTTGCAATACATAATTTACATATACATATATAATACTAAAATCCCATAAGTTACGGAGGAATCTACGAAAGTTGTCAGGCAAAGTTACAGTAACAGATACGCTTAGATATAAAGTAGCAGATGTGACAACCAGGAAATTTCCAACCAAATTTAAACTTTAATCTTTATATGTTTCCGACACGATAAGCAATATTTGTTAAGTTAAATTTCAAGAATTTTAAACTATGTTCATACATTCATTCAACCTCGACCAAGTTCCAACGATTCACGAACCATTAAACGAATATGATTATATATGTATATGTGTATATATATTATAACTTGAAACGTAAACAAAATATTAGATTAAATACTTTATATGATTGTATCTGTTTCAAAATGTTTATCAATGGAATTAGAAGATAAGATCAAATGATTCAATTATCAGATATATTAAATTATGATTACAAGTCTCTGTTGAAAGGCCCACGTTGATTTGAGAAATCTTTTCATTTTAACAATATTCGGAAAATGGTAAAGTGATTTATAAATATGAACAAATTGTCAATCATTGAGAACTAGACAAAGGATAGTGGAAGATTGAATCTCAAAAAGACTCGATTGATCTATTTAGTTTCAAACGTACAAAAACGTTTTCAGTTTAAAAAGAACTTTATTATTAAAACGTATATAACTTTTATAAATATCTAGAACCACTTTTGACAACTCATATGATAAAGATAACGATATTTATATTTTATTTTATTAAATATATATAACGATTTAAATTAATTTTATATATATTTATACGCATATTATACGTACATAGTTTTATACTTTTACTATACTTAAACTTTACCTTTACTTTATTTTTACTTTACTTTAACTTTAATAATTCATACTTTAATAATTCATACTTTAATAATTCACTTTAATAATTCATACTTTAATAATTCACTTTAATAATTTATACTTTAATAATTCACTTTAATAATTCGTACTTTAATAATTCACTTTAATAATTCAAAAATCTATTATAAATAGAATTCAATAGATTTCATTATTTCATAGAAACTTGAAAATAGTTTTCTCTAAACTCTCTCAATCGATTTACATATATATATTTACTCCGTATTATCTCAAGATATTATTAGTATACATAAAATATTACGACGGAGTGCTGTCCGAGTGATTTCGAAGTTGTTTTTTTGAGTGGGATAGGATTAAGGAAATTATGGGTTATAGCTATGGAGGTGATTTAGTATGGTTCATGGGTATGCTCGTGAGGTCAATATAGTGTTTATCATCTCCGTTGCGTTTACGTACCTTTCCTGCAATATTGAATCTCAATATTGATATGTGAGTACTCATAATTTAATTTTTACATACTAATAGTGTATCCCTGACTAGTGCTCGAGTATATAGGATTATGCATGCTTGTACTTTTGATATTGCCATTAGATAGGTTATGTTGATTCCTGAATTAATTACATATACGATTGAGATAAGGTATAAGATATGCATGTCATTGGAAAGCTAGCGAAAAATAGTTAAATTTTGGTTTAAGGATCACTTGAATCCAAGTAACGGTTAGAAAGTTATGAAATAAACAAATTGCATAATTAATTTCGAAATTAAAATTGCTGATGATAATTAGTGAACTAATTTTATGGGTTATAAAAAGTGGTTATTTAGATTCTACTCGTCGAGTAGATGAATTTTCATATAAAGCACGTCTCGTTTCGTTGAACGGTTGTCAAGTTATGGACAAAAGAAGTTTTGCAAATTTTGATGAAATGTCGAAACGGGAACTGAAATTCTCGCTGATCTGCGTTGTTTCATATATAAAAAAAATACCGCTGAATTCTTTGCTGTAAGGTCTAACAAACGACTCTGGCCGTTTGTCAATTCGAGTCTCGACGATTTTTCTAAAAATCATCAAAGTTGACGGTTTGGTCACATTTTAAAATTCTAAAAAGAGCTGAAACTTTTTTATTTAAAAATGTCAGTTTTGTATCAGTTGTCATGGTCGGCCTGATATGTGTTTCCTCTTGCCAAAAATCATGTTATATCTTTGTGGTAACGAGAATTTGCAGGCTTTGACCGTTTGTCAATACGAGTTTTGAGGAATTTTCTAAAAATCTCCAAAGTAGGCTACTCGGTCACTTTTGTAAATTTATTAAAGCTGAAAAATTAACTTTGAAACGCCGAAAACGCGTTGGCAACTACGAGTTGTCTAGGTTTAGTTTACTTCTGTAATATTTATGCTTAATCTTTTTGGTAATGTGTAACTTTTATCTTTGGCCGTTTATCAATCGGAGTTCCGATAATTTTTCTAAAAATAGCTGAAGTGGCCCGTTTAGTCATATTTGACCGAAAATCATTTTTGTATAAGTTATTATATATTTGCATGCGACCTCATTTTTACTTTGACCTTTGACTTTTGACTTTAACCTTTGACTTTTGACTTTGAACTTTGACTTTTCCTGTTAACTTTTCAGTTAACTTTTTGTGTTGATTTTCTCTAAAAAAAAAAAAAAAAAAACAACCTAAAATACTATTTTATGATTATGAAACCATTTGTGTTACGTTGTTTCACACGTCACCTTTTACTAGAATCTTAATTGAGCATGAGTAATATAACATGTTACTATACTGTAGAGTCAGACTCGAGCTATAGGATAGGATTACACTATGACCTGACCTAAATTGCTATACAAATATTGACCAACATATAAATATATATAATTAATATAGGTTCGTGAATCCGAGGCCAACCTTGCACTTGTTCAATGACGTTATATGTATTTTTACTACGAAATACAGTATGGTGAGTTTCATTTGCCTTTTTACCCTTTATATTTTTGGGACTGAGAATACATGCGCTTTTATAAATGTTTGACGAAATAGACACAAGTAATTGAAACTACATTCTATGGTTGAATTATTGAAATCGAATATGCCCCTTTTTATTAAAGTCTGGTAATCTAAGAATTAGGGAACAGACACCCTAATTGACGCGAATCCTAAAGATAGATCTATTGGGCCTAACAAACCCCATCCAAAGTACCGGATGCTTTAGTACTTCGAAATTTATATCATGTTCGAAGGAGGATCTCGGAATGATAGGGGATATTCTTATATGCATGTTGTTAATGTCGGTTACCAGGTGTTCACCATATGAATGATTATTTTTGTCTCTATGCATGGGACGTATATTTATGAGAACTGGAAATGAAATTCTTGTGGTCTATTAAAATGATGGAAATAAATGATTATGATAAACTAATGAACTCACCAACCTTTTGGTTGACACTTTAAAGCATGTTTATTGTCAGGTGTTAAAGAAATCTTTCGCTGTGCATTTGCTCATTTTAAAGATATTACTTGGAGTCTTTCATAGCATATTTCGAAGAACGTTGCATTCGAGTCATTGAGTTCATCAAAGATTATTATTAAATCAATTTATAGTTGGATAGTGGATATTATGAAATGGTATACATGCCTGTCAATTTTCGATGTAAAGAAAGATTGTCTTTTAAAAACGAATGCAATGTTTGTAAAATGTATCATATAGAGGTCAAATACCTCGCAATGTAATCAACTATTGTGAATCGTTTATAATGTATATGAACGGGTCCTTTCAGTTGGTATCAGAGCGGTGGTCTTAGCGAACCAGGTCTGCATTAGTGTGTCTAACAGATAAGTCGATAGGATGCATTAGTGAGTCTGGACTTCGACCGTGTCTGCATGTCAATAGTTTTGCTTATCATTTTGTGTCAAAAATTAACTACTTATCATCCTCAGGAAATTACCTGCTTATCATTTTTAGTCTAAGACACGTCTTGCTGCATTGATTGCATGAATAGTGTATAGACAAAAATTCATATCTTAGCGTATCTACTAAATCATATCTTATCGTATCTATTACTGTAAACGTTGCCTGATATATCCCGTAAATTCCTCCGTAATTTACGAAATCTTTTGTTCTATATATATGGATATTCTATGTAATTAGAATACCATCCGATAACCGAAAATCATTTCATATAAAAAAAAAAAATCCTTATTCAATCGTACGAAATGGAATTCATCATTAATTCAAGTTCCTCGGATTTCGAAATGGAATCCCACTCCAGCTCCGAAAGTAGTGTGACCGGAATAGATCAACCAATCAGTCATCACCTATTCTAGATGAATTGGGGATGGGTTCGTAGCCTCCTCAATCATTGGAGACAAGAAGAAGGTGATCTCTTCCATCCACCACATTGCCCTCTTGATGAAGAACCTGAAGCACTTACAGGCGAACCTATCCGAAACACCATTTTCTCGCTCATTTCCAGAGTATCTCGTCACGATTATATATTACATCAAATTTTAGATTTTATTTATCCGCTCGTTCGAACCGACAATCACCCCGGTGTAATAGAAGAAGTCAACGAGCTTCGCGCTCGGGTAGTAGCTTTGGAGAATATGGTGCAGAGATTACAAACACCAGCAGCAGCATCAGCAGCATAACCAGTAACACCATCATCAACGCCAATAGTACCATTACCACCCCAACCACAACCACGTCGTAAACCTCAACTTTACACTCTGTTCCACGAGCACCAATGTCATACGCCCTGTAGATACCAAGGAATACCAACAACAATAACCGATGAAGTATTAATTCATAACTTCATTGGAGAAACATTCCACGCAGATTATGTAATCTCTAAAGTCTTAGAGATTATCTAATCTAGCCCTAACCATAAATCAGTTAAGCGAACCAAAATGATAGAAGAAAGAGTAGAAACCCTGACAAAAATGGTGTGTGATTAACAAGCTAAACTTGTTTTACCAACAGCATCAACAGTACCGTCAGCGTCACAAGCATCATCAGTACAGTCAACATCAGAATCAACAACACCTATAACATCACAAACTCCGTCAGCTCAAGAATCACTATGGACATCATTACGAATCAATAACCCGTATATTCTATCAACGAGTTATGAAGAATTAACTCATTCCCTTTGAAGAAATTATATGTATATTTTATATATTTTGAAATAAAAATAAATCTTTCCATGCTAAGCTATTGTGTGTGAATCTTAACTACTCGGTTAATTCATATTACAAATATGCAATAATGTACGTCCTTCGGCCGCAACTTAACCAGCGTTAACTACAATCTCTGTCGCAATTCAACAAATTCCAATTCATAATAAATCAAGTATATATTTGATTTTACACTTTCATCATCGATGTACCCGAAACTTTTCAGATAACATCATTCGTACTTTGCGAAATTCACAAGAATTCCACGAACCGAACATCATACATCAACAAATAACGAAGTATTGATTCATAATTTCAATGTCATTAAAGAAATACTGCGTAAAAGTTATGTACTTTTTAAAGCCTTTTGGGATTATTCAATTCTAGTTTCAACCGTAAATCAAATGAGTTTAATTTAACATTAACTCATTAAATCTATGTTACATCTGAAGAAAATATACATATATATATTTTCATAAAGACTGTAATAAAATTCTTTTGTACAAAATATTAATTGTGAAATTTTTTTTAACGGGTAGGTAATACCCGAGAGATATATAAATTCACAATTAATATATTACATTCTTCGAATCTGATTCAGCAAATCATCCATTATACTCCTTACTTTCACAACAATATACATTCTTTTATAGAAATCAAAACAACCATACTCATTCAAAATTTAATTACATATTCTGATTTTGAAATCTCAAAATTCAACTTGAGATATGACCAAAATCATCACTCTTAGATCCTTACATCTTTCACAAGCTATATTTTGACTTCAAAACTGTGTTAGAACATCAAATGTATGTTAACGATTACAATATGTGTTCAAACCCTTCGAAAATTTCTGAAGACACTTCGAATGATGAGCAATCGAGATGATGATCCAACCACATGTTACCCACAGTTATGTACCCGAAAAACTCTTGAAACCAAAGTAAAAGTTTAAACAACGTATCCAAGTCAGATTCTTTAGCATTTATTAGCAAAAATAACTTTGCGACTCCTATTCAAAGTAGCCAGTTTTGTCACAGCTCCAGCAAGTCAACTTCGACTTTTCAGTCAGACTAACCTTATTATAACCTTGAGATATACACCATCGTTACCAGGGAACCTTTTACATTCCACCACATTATTAACAGATGTATCAACAACTTCATTACCCTTTGACTTTAGCCACTCCAAAAAGTCATTATAATTATTCATTGAAACCCCATCATTTAATCATTCGCATCTTGTAATGAGAATTTCCATACGAATCATTGGGAATTAGCAATCAGTATTTTGAAATCTCGCAGCATGTCTACGCCAACAGTTATATGTGTATATATAACGTCTATCTTCTGGACTTAATTTGAATGTGAAGATTCTGAAAAACACTTCGAACTACGAATTGGTTCTCCGAAAATGGAAAAATACTGATGAAGCAGCAAAAAAAAAACTATAAACTACCTTAACAGTAAAAGTTTGATGATAATGAATAGGTGTGCTGGCAAAGTGCAGAAAAAGAGAAGTCTTAGAACTGGAGAAACTATTTTAGTTTCTAAATTCTGAAACATTCAAGTTTAAAATAGAAATATTTTGAAGTAGTGTTGGGAACTGAAGCATGAATTAGTATAATATAATGACACTTGATCAATGTGATTATATTACAGTAAGTCATGCTGAGTTTCTAAATGGAACGTGATGATTCACAGATCCTAACATCATCATGTGCCATGTTATACGACTCTTGTATTCTATTTAAACTCTAAAATATCAAGAAAATATTTCTTGATGATTCGGCCTTTTCCAAGGTATTTTAGTAATTTGACAAGTCAAGATCGTGCCATCACAATTTCCTTCCTAGAACATTAACAATGTTCATTTCGAAATTCATATCTGTGAATTCTGGACCATTACAAGCGGTGCTTAATCGCAAGAAGAAGAAACGAAAGGACAAAACTCCGAAATAGAAATTGGGGTATAAATTGCAGCAAATAAAAGAGAGCATTAACTGTGAATGATAATGATTATAGAAGACAGAAGCAGAGACTTTGAAATATAAGGGAACATATAAAGCCCAACGACAAATCAGAAATTATAAACCATATATATCGATGCATATAGCAATATAAAGACACGGGAGAACTAGGAACACTATAAACCCAAGAGTATAGTAGAAGTAAATAGATTCTTCCGGCGGTAGATGAAAAAAAAAAGAAGAATGACCGATATGAAAGTTAGAAGTATATCGAGAATCAGAACTGGATGGAGCATATTGATGAATACTTTAAAATATGAGTTGAGGGGGAAAGAATAGAAGGTGATGAAACATGACTAGGAACTTAGAAATCAACAGATTTAACTCACACAATGGCAGAATAAGTGAATCAAACCCTCTAGTGAATAGGTTAAGTTTTTTTTTATTAATTTAGTCAAACCACAACTAAATCAAGTGTGATTAGATCAACACCTAGAGCTATTATTCACCACCTGGGTGATTTGGACTGAGAGAAAATCGAAGGAGCTCACTAGATCTGAGTGTGTGTAACAAATGAGAGGCTTAACCTAAAATGAAGAACATAAGACTTTATATACCCCTGCTGTTGACACACCCATACGATTCATTCATCACACGTACGAGTTGGCTTCATCAACCGTACGGGTGATCACTCACTCGTGTCTTATCATTTAGGTTGTAATTGTGACTTAGCTCAGCATACACCATGCGTATGAGCCTATCAGCCGTACTAGTGAGGCTTCACTCGTACGTCTGACTAAGTCTAACATAGTCAAACATCTAAATCTCGTTCCTGCAGTTCCTGTAACCACATACAAACACGGATAGGATAATAACGAGCAATCATGGTGGCCTCTAAACTGTTGTACCTGCAATGGACGTGGGTAGATGTCTAGGGACTTGCATAAAATGCATCAACAGATGGTGTGAGTTGTAAGGAAACGAAGGAGGTGAATTTATAAGAAAATCTCCGACAGAACAATTAAAATGGATGATCGCATTTAAAGCGGATCCTAATTCCCTAGATTACCGGAGAGTCAAATCTTATTAAGAAGATTTTCTTCAAATCCCTTAAAATCTGGGAATCAATCATATCTACGTCAAATGATAAGATGAATCTACACTTACTCATTTCACTCTTCTATGTTAGCTTCATTCGTACTCTTCATATAAATGGATTGTTTATCCAAATTATTCGCTGATGATAAAACTCTAATTTTCAGCCCGTATGCATCATGAAAACATACTTATTATCATTCAAGACCTTTCCACTCAAATTTCGGGACGAAATTTCTTTAACGGGTAGGTACTGTGACAACCTGGAAATTTCCAACCAAATTTAAACTTTAATCTTTATATGTTTCCGACACGATAAGCAATATTTGTTAAGTTAAATTTCAAGAATTTTAAACTATGTTCATACATTCATTCAACCTCGACCAAGTTCCAACGATTCACGAACCATTAAACGAATATGATTATATATGTATATGTGTATATATATTATAACTTGAAACGTAAACAAAATATTAGATTAAATACTTTATGTGATTGTATCTGTTTCAAAATGTTTATCAATGGAATTAGAAGATAAGATCAAATTATTCAATTATCAGATATATTAAATTATGATTACAAGTCTCTGTTGAAAGGCCCACGTTGATTTGAGAAATCTTTTCATTTTAACAATATTCGGAAAATGGTAAAGTGATTTATAAATATGAACAAATTGTCAATCATTGAGAACTAGACAAAGGATAGTGGAAGATTGAATCTCAAAAAGACTCGATTGATCTATTTAGTTTCAAACGTACAAAAACGTTTTCAGTTTAAAAAGAACTTTATTATTAAAACGTATATAACTTTTATAAATATCTAGAACCACTTTTGACAACTCATATGATAAAGATAACGATATTTATATTTTATTTTATTAAATATATATAATGATTTAAATTAATATTATATATATTTATACGCATATTATACGTACATAGTTTTATACTTTTACTATACTTAAACTTTACCTTTACTTTATTTTTACTTTACTTTAACTTTAATAATTCATACTTTAATAATTCACTTTAATAATTCATACTTTAATAATTCACTTTAATAATTCATACTTTAATAATTCACTTTAATAATTCATACTTTAATAATTCACTTTAATAATTCGTACTTTAATAATTCACTTTAATAATTCAAAAATCTATTATAAATAGAATTCAATAGGTTTCATTATTTCATAGAAACTTGAAAATAGTTTTCTCTAAACTCTCTCAATCGATTTACATATATATATTTACTCCGTATTATCTCAAGATATTATTAGTATACATAAAATATTACGACGGAGTGCTGTCCGAGTGATTTCGAAGTTGTTTTTTTGAGTGGGATAGGATTAAGGAAATTATGGTTTATAGCTATGGAGGTGATTTAGTATGGTTCATGGGTATGCTCGTGAGGTCAATATAGTGTTTATCATCTCCGTTGCGTTTACGTACCTTTCCTGCAATATTGAATCTCAATATTGATATGTGAGTACTCATAATTTAATTTTTACATACTAATAGTGTATCCCTGACTAGTGCTCGAGTATATAGGATTATGCATGCTTGTACTTTTGATATTGCCATTAGATAGGTTATGTTGATTCCTGAATTAATTACATATACGATTGAGATAAGGTATAAGATATGCATGTCATTGGAAAGCTAGCGAAAAATAGTTAAATTTTGGTTTAAGGATCACTTGAATCCAAGTAACGGTTAGAAAGTTATGAAATAAACAAATTGCATAATTAATTTCGTAATTAAAATTGCTGATGATAATTAGTGAACTAATTTTCTGGGTTATAAAAAGTGGTTATTTGGATTCTACTTGTCGAGTAGATGAATTTTCATATAAAGCACGTCTCGTTTCGTTGAACGGTTGTCAAGTTATGGACAAAAGAAGTTTTGCAAATTTTGATGAAATGTCGAAACGGGAACTGAAATTCTCGCTGATCTGCGTTGTTTCATATATAAAAAAAATACCGCTGAATTCTTTGCTGTAAGGTCTAACAAACGACTCTGGCCGTTTGTCAATTCGAGTCTCGACGATTTTTCTAAAAATCATCAAAGTTGACGGTTTGGTCACATTTTAAAATTCTAAAAAGAGCTGAAACTTTTTTATTTAAAAATGTCAGTTTTGTATCAGTTGTCATGGTCGGCCTGATATGTGTTTACTCTTGCCAAAAATCATGTTATATCTTTGTGGTAACGAGAATTTGCAGGCTTTAACCGTTTGTCAATACGAGTTTTGAGAAATTTTCTAAAAATCTCCAAAGTAGGCTACTCGGTCACTTTTGTAAATTTATTAAAGCTGAAAAATTAACTTTGAAACGCCGAAAACGCGTTGGCAACTACGAGTTGTCTAGGTTTAGTTTACTTCTGTAATATTTATGCTTAATCTTTTTGGTAATGTGTAACTTTTATCTTTGGCCGTTTATCAATCGGAGTTCCGATAATTTTTCTAAAAATAGCTGAAGTGGCCCGTTTAGTCATATTTGACCGAAAATCATTTTTGTATAAGTTATTATATATTTGCATGCGACCTCATTTTTACTTTGACCTTTGACTTTTGACTTTAACCTTTGACTTTTGACTTTGAACTTTGACTTTTCCTGTTAACTTTTCAGTTAACTTTTTGTGTTGATTTTCTCTAAAAAAAAAAAAAAAAAACCTAAAATACTATTTTATGATTATGAAACCATTTGTATTACGTTGTTTCACACGTCACCTTTTACTAGAATCTTAATTGAGCATGAGTAATATAACATGTTACTATACTGTAGAGTCAGACTCGAGCTATAGGATAGGATTACACTATGACCTGACCTAAATTACTATACAAATATTGACCAACATATAAATATATATAATTAATATAGGTTCGTGAATCCGAGGCCAACCTTGCACTTGTTCAATGACGTTATATGTATTTTTACTACGAAATACAGTATGGTGAGTTTCATTTGCCTTTTTACCCTTTATATTTTTGGGACTGAGAATACATGCGCTTTTATAAATGTTTGACGAAATAGACACAAGTAATTTAAACTACATTCTATGGTTGAATTATTGAAATCGAATATGCCCCTTTTTATTAAAGTCTGGTAATCTAAGAATTAGGGAACAGACACCCTAATTGACGCGAATCCTAAAGATAGATCTATTGGGCCTAACAAACCCCATCCAAAGTACCGGATGCTTTAGTACTTCGAAATTTATATCATGTCCGAAGGAGGATCTCGGAATGATAGGGGATATTCTTATATGCATGTTGTTAATGTCGGTTACCAGGTGTTCACCATATGAATGATTATTTTTGTCTCTATGCATGGGACGTATATTTATGAGAACTGGAAATGAAATTCTTGTGGTCTATTAAAATGATGGAAATAAATGATTATGATAAACTAATGAACTCACCAATCTTTTGGTTGACACTTTAAAGCATGTTTATTGTCAGGTGTTAAAGAAATCTTCCGCTGTGCATTTGCTCATTTTAAAGATATTACTTGGAGTCTTTCATAGCATATTTCGAAGAACGTTGCATTCGAGTCATTGAGTTCATCAAAGATTATTATTAAATCAATTTATAGTTGGATAGTGGATATTATGAAATGGTATGCATGCCTGTCAATTTTCGATGTAAAGAAAGATTGTCTTTTAAAAACGAATGCAATGTTTGTAAAATGTATCATATAGAGGTCAAATACCTCGCAATGTAATCAACTATTGTGAATCGTTTATAATGTATATGAACGGGTCCTTTCAGCAGATATACTAAGATATAAAGTAACAGATACGCTAAGATATGAATTTTTGTCTATACACTATTCATGCAGTCAATGCAGTAAAACGTGTCTAGACTAAGAATGATAAGCAAGTGATTCCCTAAGAATGATAAGCAGGAATTTTTCGACACGAAATGATAAGGAAAACTTTTGACATGCAGACACGGTCGGAGTCCAGACTCACTAATGCATCCTAACTACTTATCAATTAGACACACTAATGCAGACCTGGTTCGCTAAGACCACCGCTCTGATACCAACTGAAAGGACCCGTCCTAATCCATCTGGACTAAGTCCATATCAATTATAAACGATTCACAACAGTTGATTACATCGCGAGGTACTTGACCTCTATATGATACATTTTACAAACATTGCATTCGTTTTGAAAAGACAATCTTTCATTACATCTAAAGTTGACAGACATGCATACCATTTCATAATATATCCAACTAGAATTGACTTAATAATGATCTTGACAAACTCAACGACTCAAATGCAACGTCTTTTGAAATATGTCATGAATGACTCCAAGTAATATCTTTAAAATGATCAAATGCACAGCGGAAGATTTCTTTCGTACCTGAGAATAAACATGCTTTCATGTGTCAACCAAAAGGTTGGTGAGTTCATTAGTTTAGCATAAATAATCATTTCATAATTTTAATAGACCACAAGATTTCATTTTCAGTTCTCATAAACATACGTCCCATGCATAGAGATAAAAGTATCATTCATATGGATTGAACACCTGGTAACCGACATTCACAATTTGTATATAAGAATATCCCCATCATTCCGGGATCCTCCTTCGGACATGATATAAATTTAGAAGTACTAAAGCATCCGATACTTTGGATGGGGCTTGTTGGGCCCGATAGATCTATCTTTAGAGTTCGCATCAATTAGGGTTTCTGTTCCCTAATTCTTAGATTACCAGACTATATAAAAAAGGGCATATTCGACTTCGATAATTCAACCATAGAATGTAGTTTCGATTACTTGTGTCTATATCGTAAAACATTTATAAAAACAGCGCATGTATTCTCAGTCCCAAAAATATATATAAAAAGGGAGTAATGAAAACTCACAATAGTGTATTTTGTAGTAAAAATACATATGACGACATCGAACAAACTGAACAATGCAGGGTTGACCTCGGATTCACGAACCTATATCATTTGTATATATATATATATATATTAGAACATATATTCGTAACTGAACCAATTTATTTATTATATCCTTAATTTATATCATGTATATTTAATTTGTGTATATATCCAAAATGATTAATATTTATATAGTTATATTAATATACCTATATTTATATACATACTTGTTTAATGTATTTTTTTTTTAAATCAATAGTTTGTTATTTATAAATAATATTAGTAGGTTTGATATACTTAGTTATGTGAAATTTTAATATAGTTTTAATATATTAGTAGGTTTATATTAATAATATTGATGTTGTTAATAATAATACTAATAGTTACAAAAGTGTTACTAATACTAATATTAATAATGATAACTTGTTTTATTTTCATAATAATGATAATTTTAATAATTCTAATCATAATATTGATAATAACACAACAGCTAGTGATAATAATAATAATATTCCTACTTGTATTTATAATCATAATAAATGAACATTTTATCATAATACATATGTGAGTAGTAATAATAATCTTAATATTAATTTTAATGATGATAATAATTATAATAATAATACTTATGATAATAATATTAATGATAACAACATTAATGATAATCATACTAATAATTTCAACAATCTTATGCTAAATCATATAGTACATATATCAATATTAATACTAATAATAATACACTAATAATACTTTAATGATATTACTTAATATCAAAAACAACAATTATATTAATCATAGTCCTTATGTTGACATAATAATAATAACAATAATTAATAATAATAATAATAATAATAATAATAATAATAATAATAATAATAATAATAATAATAATAATAATAATAATAATAATAATAATAATAATAAAAGAAAGACTACCTCATTTAAGTGAACTTAAAAAAAAAAGAATTCCATCAGCAGGGATCGATCCTGAGACCACTTGTTAACCATAACACCCTAAACCAACTGAGCTGCTATTGTATTTCTGTTTTTTGTTTATATCAGAAACTTATTTAATCCGTCTTCTGTTTTATCCATCTTCTTCTTCAATTCCTAAGTCATCCAGAGATTGAATCTCCAATAACACTAATTTAGTGTTCTCTTTTTAGAACTTCAAATCAAACAGAATCGTTCCATAAGCATTGCTTGAATTAATTAAACCAAATAAAATAAAATAAAAAACTTGTTGCACAGACATTTAAACCCGTTTTAAAACTTCAAATCGAATTCGTTAATTTAGTGTGTTTCAGACTACGATTCCTAAATGAAAATGGTTTCAAATTCATCATAAAAACTTTCTGTAAACTCAATTGAAACTAAAACATCAAATTGGCTTCGAATTTTTCCATGAACAATCCGTTTGACCTTTTAACATAAAAGTTTGACTTCAAAAATTCTCGTTCGTTATTAGAAATTGGAATGTGAAACTTTCCAGATAGTTTGTGATAAAAATTCCTAACAACATAGCATTAACACTTTTTGAAATTAATTACAAACCGATTGATTTAAAAAAAAATGGAACAAGAACAGGGCAAGGCCTGTGTTCTTTCTGTCTTTAATTTAAAATCAGTTGTTTGAAGCTGTAAAAGAGTACTGGTAATTTTTAATTGGTAAGAAGGGTTTGTTGTTAATGACTAACACTGATTTGTCTCAATTATAAACCCAAGTTGCTCGACAAATTCCCTATCAGTGTCAAGAAAATAAAAAATAAAAAAATAAAGGAAGAAAGGATCGACTGTTAGAGATTTGGAATTACACTCTTGTGTTTTACCACTGATTGGTATGACCAAATAAATATGAAATCAATTGCCTACAGTTTTGAGAGTGATGGAAAGCAGAATACAAGGCTTATGTAATTATCTATATCTTTATTTATATTTATATATATATTTTTTAAAATGTATAAATATTTATTTATATACCTATATCTATATTTAGTTTAAGTATATGTATTTAATTACGAACTTTACATATTAACGTTCATATATTTGTATTTATACACTTAATTGTATATCTTTTATTGTTATAAATATATATATGTATAAATTATCATTATTCTTATTAATAAATGTAAATATATTAATATTACTCTTTGATATTATAAATAATAATAATACAATTACAATTGTACTAGTAATAATATTATTACTAATGATAATAATAATAATAATTTTTATGAATTATGTAACAATAATATTATTATTAATAATAATACTAAATCTAATATTATTAATGATAATACTAATATTAGTAATGATATTTATAATAATAATAGTATTATAACAACTTATATTTAACACACTACATACATATATATTATATATGGAGAAATATTAATTATTAATACAGATTTTGATTTTAATGGAAGTAGTCATAATATTATTAGTATAACAATTAAATCTTTAACTTGTATTACATATATTATTATTACAATTTATTGATCTTGTAATATTTATTAATTTCATGATATATATAACATCATATTTTGAATATTCAATACCTATTTGTTTTCTTTATATACTCTATATATATTTAAAATAACAAGTTTCAGTTATATTAAATTATCTTCCTTACTAACTATATAATATGGTAGTTCAATAATATATTTAATTTATTGTATATAATTATTTACATATATAATTATATATATATATATATATATATATATATATATATATATATATATATATATTTATTTATTTATAGCAATTGTTCGTGAATCGTCGGGTATAGTCAAAGATTAAATGAATTCATTTAAACAGTTCAAAACTTTTGAGACTCAATTATTACAGTCTTTGCTTACCGTGTCAAAGTCATACAAAGATTAAGTTTAAATTTGGTCAGAAATTCCCGGGTCATCACATAATAACTTACTTTAATAATACCTATCATATTATCTTTATGATTAAATGAACCCTATAAATTTTATTACTTAATATATATAAAAGTATATTATATTATATAAATTTAATATAAAATTTTATTTATTAATAAATAAATTATATTATTTACTCTAATAAATCTTTTAAAAATAATTAAAAATATAAAACGACGATTTTTAAACTATATATTAATCACGTATAGATTTTTGGAAATTATTTTGAGTCAAATTTATTTTTGTTGACTTTTGCATATTAGTCTCGAGCATTAGGATTGTGGTACACTATGACTTGGCCTAATTTGTTAGACAAATATTGACCAAAATATAATTATATATAATTAATTTAGATTCGTGAATCCGAGGCCAACCTTGCACTTGTTCAATGACGTTATATGTATTTTTACTACGAAATACAGTATGGTGAGTTTCATTTGCCTTTTTACCCTTTATATTTTTGGGACTGAGAATACATGCGCCTTTTTACCCTTTACATTCTATGGCTGAATTATCGAAATCGAATATGCCCCTTTTTATTAAAGTCTGGTAATCTAAGAATTAGGGAACAGACACCCTAATTGACGCGAATCCTAAAGATAGATCTATTGGGCCTAACAAACCCCATCCAAAGTACCGGATGCTTTAGTGCTTCGAAATTTATATCATGTCCGAAGGAGGATCCCGGAATGATAGGGGATATTCTTATATGTATCTAGTTAATGTCGGTTACCAGGTGTTCACCATATGAATGATTATTTTTGTCTCTATGCATGGGACGTATATTTATGAGAACTGGAAATGAAATTCTTGTGGTCTATTAAAATGATGGAAATAAATGATTATGATAAACTAATGAACTCACCAACCTTTTGGTTGACACTTTAAAGCATGTTTATTCTCAGGTGTTAAAGAAATCTTCCGCTGTGCATTTGCTCATTTTAAAGATATTACTTGGAGTCTTTCATAGCATATTTCGAAGAACGTTGCATTCGAGTCATTGAGTTCATCAAAGATTATTATTAAATCAATTTATAGTTGGATAGTGGATATTATGAAATGGTATGCATGCCTGTCAATTTTCGATGTAAAGAAATTTTGTCTTTTAAAAACGAATGCAATGTTTGTAAAATGTATCATATAGAGGTCAAATACCTCGCAATGTAATCAACTATTGTGAATCGTTTATAATGTTTATGAACGGGTCATTTCAGTTGGTATCAGAGCGGTGGTCTTAGCGAACCAGGTCTGCATTAATGTGTCTAACTGATAAGTCGATAGGATGCATTAGTGAGTCTGGACTTCGACCGTGTCTGCATGTCAAAAGTTTTGCTTATCATTTTGTGTCAAAAATTAACTACTTATCATCCTCAGGAAATTACCTGCTTATCATTTTTAGTCTAAGACACGTCTTGCTGCATTGATTGCATGAATAGTGCATAGACAAAAATTCATATCTTAGCATATCTGCTAAATCATATCTTATCGTATCTATTACTTTAAACTTTGCCTGACATATCCCGCAAAGTCCTCCGTAATCTACGAAATATTTTGATCTCTCTCTCTCTCTCTCTCTCTCTATATATATATATATATATATATATATATATATATATATATATATATATATATATATATATATATATATATATATATATATATATATATATATATATATTCTATGTAATTAGAATACCATCCGTTAGCCAAAATCATTTCATATCGAAAAAAAAATCCTTTATCCAATCGTACGAAATGGAATTCGTCATCAGTTCAAGTCACAAAGATTCCGAAATGGAATTCCATTCAAGCTCCGAAAGCAGTGTGACCGGAATAGATCAACCAATCAGTCATCACCTATTCTGGATGAATTGGGGATGGGTTCGTAGCCTCCTCAATCATTGGAGACAAGAAGAAGGTGATCCCTTCCATCCACCACATTGCCCTCTTGACGAAGAACCTGAAGCACTTACCGGCGAACCTGTCCGAAACACCATTTTCTAGCTCATTTCCAGAGTATCTCGTCACGATTATATATTACATCAAATTTTAGATTTTATTTATCCGCTCGTTCGATCCGACAATCACCCCAGTGTAATAGAAGAAGTCAACGAGCTTCGCGCTCGGGTAGTGGCTTTGGAGAATATGGTGCAGAGATTACAAACAACAGCAGCAGCATCAGCAGCATAACCAATACCACCATCATCAACGCCAACAGTACCATTACCACCTCCAACCACAACCGCGTCGTAAACCTCAACTTCACAATCTGTCCCACGAGCATCAACGTCATACGCACCATAGATACCAAGGAGTACCAACAACAATAACTAACGAAGTATTAATTCATAACTTCATTGGAGAAACATTCCGCGGCAATTATGTAATCTCTAAAGTCTCAGAGATTATCTAATCTTGCCCTAACCATAAATCAGTTAAGCGAACCAAAATGATAGAAGGAAGAGTAGAAACCCTGACAAAAATTGTGTGTGATTAACAAGCTAAACTTGCTTTACCAACAACATCAACAGTACCGTCAGCGTTACCAGCATCGTCAGTACAGTCAACATCCGAATCAACAACACCGATAACATCACAAACTCCGTCAGTTCAAGAATCACTGTGGACATCATTACGAATCAATAACGTGTATATTGTATCAACGAGTTATGAATAATTAACTCATTCCCTCTGAAGAAATTATATGTATATATATATATATATATATATATTTTGAAATAAATCTTTCCGTGCTAAGCTATTGTGTGTGAATCTTAACTACTCGGTTAATTCATATTACAAATATGCAATAATGTACGTCCTTCGGCCGCAACTTAACCAGCATTAACTACAATCTCTGTCGCAATTCAACAAATTCCAATTCATAATAAATCAAGTATATATTTGATTTTACACTTTCATCATCGATGTACCCGAAACTTTTCAGATAACATCATTCGTACTTTGCGAAATTCACAAGAATTCCACGAACCGAACATCATACATCAACAAATAACGAAGTATTGATTCATAATTTCAATGTCATTAAAGAAATACTGCGTACAAGTTATATACTTTTTAAAGCCTTTAGGGATTATTCAATTCTAGTTTCAACTGTAAATCAAATGAGTTTAATTTAACATTAACTCATTAAATCTATGTTACATCTGAAGAAAATATACATAGATATATTTTCATAAAGACTGTAATAAAATTCTTTTGTACAAAATATTAATTGTGAAATTTTTTTTTAACGGGTAGGTAATACCCGAGAGATATATAAATTCACAATTAATATGTTACATTCTTCGAATCTGATTCAGCAAATCATCCATTATACTCCCTACTTTCACAACAATATACATTCTTTTATAGAAATCAAAACAACCATACTCATTGAAAATTTAATTACATATTCTGATTTTGAAATCTCAAAATTCAACTTGAGATATGACCAAAATCATCACTCTTAGATCCTTACATCTTTCACAAGCTATATTTTGACTTCAAAACTGTGTTAGAACATCAAATGTATGTTAACGATTACAATCTGTGTTCAAACCCTTCGAAAATTTCTGAAGACACTTCGAATAATGAGCAATCGAGATGATGATCCAACCACATGTCACCCACAGTTATGTACCCGAAAAACTCTTGAAACCAAAGTAAAAGTTTAAACAACGTATCCGCGTCAGATTCTTTGGCATTTATTAGTAAAAATAACTTTGCGACTCCTATTCAAAGTAGCCAGTTTTGTCACAGCTCCAGCAAGTCAACTTCAACTTTTCAGTCAGACTAACCTTATTATAACCTTGAGATATACACCTTCGTTACCAGGGAACCTTTTACATTCCACCACATTATTAGCAGATGTACCAACAACTTCATTACCCTTTGACTTTAGCCTCTCCAAAAAGTCATTATAATTATTCATTGAAACCCCATCATTTACTCATTCGCATCTTGTAATGAGAATTGCCATACGAATCATTGGGAATTAGCAATCAGTATTTTGAAATCTCGTAGCATGTCTACGCCAACAATTATATGTGTATATATAACGTCTATCTTCTGGACTTAATTTGAATGTGAAGTTTCTGAAAAACACTCCGAACTACGAATTGGTTCTCCGAAAATGGAAAAAATGTTGATGAAGCAGCAAAAACTATAAACGACTTTAAACGGTTAAAGCTGGATGATAATGATGAAGTGTTCTGGCAAAGCGCAGAAAAGGAGAAGTTTTGGAACTGGAAAACGGATTGAACAAAGTAGGAAGGAGGCTGTGGACAAATTACAAAGACTGAACCTGACTTCAAAGGATCCAAATGATTCAGTACCTGCTGAAGTCATTAACGAATACCTTGCTCCTGACTCTAAACCTCTGCGGACAATATTCTTCATCATCCTCTGATATTAGAAATTCTAAAATATCATCATATCTTTCATTATAAATATCCTCCATATTTCCGAAGATATTTTCTTAATTTTTCTTATTTGAAATCATTTACCTCTTCGCGCTATCTGTATTACATCATAAAAGAAACTATTTTAGTTTCTAAAGTCTGAAACATTCAAGTTTAAAATAGGAATATTTTGAAGTAGTGTTGGGAACTGAAGCATGAATTAGTATAATATAATGACACTTGATCAATGTGATTATATTACAGTAAGTCATGCTGAGTTTCTAAATGGAACGTGATGATTCACAGATCATAACATCATCATGTGCCATGTTATACGACTCTTGTATTCTATTTAACCTCTAAAATATCAAGAAAATATTTCTTGATGATTCGGCCTTTTCCAAGGTATTCTAGTAATTTGACAAGTCAAGATCGTGCCATCACAATTTCCTTCCTAGAACATTAACAATGTTCATTCCGAAATTCATATCTGTGAATTCTGGACCATTACAAGCGGTGCTTAATCGCAAGAAGAAGAAACGAAAGGACAAAACTCCGAAATAGAAATTGGGGTATAAATTGCAGCAAATAAAAGAGAGCATTAACTGTGAATGATAATGATTATAGAAGACAGAAGCAGATACTTTGAAATATAAGGGAACATATAAATCCCAACGACAAACCAGAAATTATAAACCTTATATATCGATACATATAGCAATATAAAGACACGGGAGAACTAGAAACACTATAAACCCAAGAGTATAGTAGAAGTAAATAGATTCTTCCGACGGTAGATGAAAAAGAAGAATGGCCGATATGAAAGTTAGAAGTATATCGAGAATCAGAACTGGATGGAGCATATTGATGAATACTTTAAAATATGAGTTGAGGGGGAAAGAATAGAAGGTGATGAAACATGACTAGGAACTTATAAATCAACAGATTTAACTCACACAATGGAGGAATAAGTGAATCAAACCCTCTAGTGAATAGGTTAAGTTTTTTTTTTGATTAATTTAGTCAAACCACAACTAAATCAAGTGTGTAGAGCTATTATTCACCACCTGGGTGATTTGGACCGAGAGAGAATCGGAGGAACTCACTAGATCTGAGTGTGTGTAACAAATGAGAGGCTTAACCTAAAATGAAGAACATAAGACTTTATATACCCCTGCTGTTGACTTACCTATACGATTCATTCATCACACGTACGAGTTGGCTTCATCAGTCGTACGGGTGATCACTCACTCGTGTCTTCTCATTTAGGTTGTAATTGTGACTTAGCTCAGCATCAACCGTGCGTATGAGCCTGTCAGCTGTACTAGTGAGGCTTCACTCGTACGTCTGACTAAGTCTAACATAGTTAAACATCTAAATCTCGTTCCTGCAGTTCCTATAACCATATACAAACACGGATAGGATAATAACGAGCAATCATGGTGGCCTGTAAACTGTTGTACCTGCAATGGACGCTGGTAGATGTCTAGGAACTTGCATAAAATGCATCAACAGAAGGTGTGAGTTGTAAGGAAATGAAGGAGGTGAATTTATAAGAAAATCTCTGACAGAACAATTAAAATAGACGATCGCATTTAAAGCGGATCCTAATTCCCTTGTTTACCGGAGAGTCAAATCTTATTAAGAAAATTTTCTTCAAATCCCTTGAAATCTGGGAATCAATCATATCTACGTCAAATGATAAGATGAATCTACACTTACTTATTTCACTCTTCTATGTTAGCTTCATTCGTACTCTTCATATAAATAGATTGTTTATCCAAATTATTCGCTGATGATAAAACTCTAATTTTCAGCCCGTATGCATCATGAAAACATACTTATTATCATTCATGACCTTTCCACTCAAATTTTGGGACGAAATTTCTTTGACATGTAGGTACTGTGACAACTCAGAAATTTCCAACCAAATTTAAACTTTAATCTTTATATGTTTCCGACACGATAAGCAATATTTGTTAAGTTAAATTGCAAGAATTTTAAACTATGTTCATACATTCATTCAACCTCGACCATGTTCCAACGATTCACGAACCATTAAACAAATATGATTATATATGTATATGTGTATATATATTATAACTTGAAACGTAAACAAAATATTAGATTAAATACTTTATATGATTGTATCTGTTTCAAAATATTTATTAATGGAATTAGAAGATAAAATCAAATGATTGAATTATCAGATATATTGAATTATGATTACAAGTCTCTGTTGAAAGGCCCACGTTGATTTGAGAAATCTTTCCGTTATAACAATATTCGGAAAATGGTAAAGTGATTTATAAATAAGAACAAATTGTCAATCATTGAGAGCTAGACAAAGGATAGTGGAAGATTGAATCTCATAAAGACTCGATTGATCTATTTAGTTTCAAACGTACAAAAACGTTTTCAGTTTAAAAAGAACTTTATTATCAAAACGTATATAACTTTTATAAATATCAAGAACCACTTTTGACAACTCATTACTTAACTAGTATGATAAAGATAACGATATTTATATTTTATTTTATTAAATATATATAACGATTTAAATTAATATTATATATATTTATACGCGTATTATACGTACATAGTTTTATACTTTTACTATACTTAAACTTTACCTTTACTTTATTTTTACTTTACTTTAACTTTAATAATTCACTTTAATAATTCATACTTTAATAATTCACTTTAATAATTCATACTTTAATAATTCACTTTAATAATTCATACTTTAATAATTCACTTTAATAATTGATACTTTAATAATTTACTTTAATAATTCAAAAATCTATTATAAATATAATTCAATAGATTTCATTATTTCATAGAAACTTGAAAATATTTTTCTCTAAACTCTCTCAATCGATTTACATATATATATTTACTCCGTATTATTTCAAGATATTATTAGTATACATAAAATATTACGACAGAGTGCTGTCCGAGTGATTTCGAAATTGTTTTTCGAGTAGGTTAGGATTAAGGAAATTATGGGTTATAGCTATGGAGGTGATTGAGTATGGTTCATGGGTATGCTCGTGAGGTCAATATAGTGTTTATCATTTCCGTTGCGTCTACGTACCTTTCCTGCAATATTGAATCTCAATATTGATACGTGAGTACTCATAATTTAACTTTTACATACTAATAGTGTATCCCTGACTAGTGCTCGAGTATTTAGGATTATGCATGCTTGTACTTTTGATATTGCCCTTAGACATGTTAGGTTGAATATTGAATTAGTTACACTTGCGGTTGAGATAAAGTATAAGATGTGCATGTCCTTGGAAAGCTAGCGAAAAATTAAGGACTTTTTCTTTAGATATCAAATGGTTTCGATGAACGGATTAGAAGTTATAATCAATTGAATTTTCTATATTTTTATTAAAAATGATTATTATTATCGTCGTTTTTATCATCGTTCTAGTTTTATCTTATTATTATCATTATTATTATCTTTATCAATAAAAGGGATTTATCATTAAAAATTGTTATTTTTTTTATTATTACTATCGTTATTATCGTTAAAGTTATAATTAGTATTATTATTATTATTATTATCCAATTATTATTATTATTATTATTATTATTAGTATTATTATTATTATTATTATTATCATTATTAATATATATATCATTATTTAAAAATGGATATTGTCATTGTTATTATTATTATTACTATATTATCATTAAGATAATTATTAGTATTATCGTTAAAAATGTTATAGTAACTATCATTATTAATATTAGTGTAATTAAAACAAATATTTGTAACACCTAATTATTTTGATTACTATTATTATCATTATTATGAACACGATATAAAAGACGATTAAAAGCTATTAAACGAAACGATTAGGAATAATGAGTAAGAGTATCATGATGAAATTAAAATATTATAAGATATTGATTTAGATAAAATTATCGTTCTTATTATTTTTATCATTACTATTATTATTAAAAATATCGTTAGTATTAAAACTATCATTTTAACAAAAATTATCATTTTAATAGAAATGTCATTGTTACTATAAAATATCATTATTATTATTATTTTAAATAGAATTATTATTTTAAAGATAATATTAAAAATTATCGTAAATATTAAAGTTATCATAATTAGAATTATCATTTTATCATAATGTCATCTTAGTAATTATAAATATTGATATTTTTATAATAATAATAATTATTATTACAAAATAATACAACTTTTACTTACTATCATTATAGATATTATTTTATCAAATAAATATGTGATACAAACATATTTTACTACGTGTAATAACTTACTTTAATAATACCTATCATATTATCTTTATGATATTAAATGAACCCTATAAATTTTATTACTTAATATATATAAAAGTATATTATATTATATAAATTTAATATAAAATTTTATTTATTAATAAATAAATTATATTATTTACTCTAATAAATCTTTTAAAAATATTTAAAAATATAAAACGACGATATTTAAACTATAAATTAATCATGTATAGATTTTTGGAAATTATTTTGAGTCAAATTTACTTTTGTTGACTTTTGCATATTAGTCTCGAGCATTAGGATTGTGGTACACTATGACTTGGCCTAATTTGTTAGACAAATATTGACCAACACATAATTATATATAATTAATTTAGGTTCGTGAATCCGAGGCCAACCTTGCACTTGTTCAATGACGTTATATGTATTTTTACTACGAAATACAGTATGGTGAGTTTCATTTGCCTTTTTACCCTTTATATTTTTGGGACTGAGAATACATGCGCTTTTATAAATGTTTGACGAAATAGACACAAGTAATTGAAACTACATTCTATGGTTGAATTATCGAAATCGAATATGCCCCTTTTTATTAAAGTCTGGTAATCTAAGAATTAGGGAACAGACACCCTAATTGACGCGAATCCTAAAGATAGATCTATTGGGCCTAACAAACCCCATCCAAAGTACCGGATGCTTTAGTACTTCGAAATTTATATCATGTCCGAAGGAGGATCCCGGAATGATAGGGGATATTCTTATATGTATCTAGTTAATGTCGGTTACCAGGTGTTCACCATATGAATGATTATTTTTGTCTCTATGCATGGGACGTATATTTATGAGAACTGGAAATGAAATTCTTGTGGTCTATTAAAATGATGGAAATAAATGATTATGATAAACTAATGAACTCACCAACCTTTTGGTTGACACTTTAAAGCATGTTTATTCTCAGGTGTTAAAGAAATCTTCCGCTGTGCATTTGCTCATTTTAAATATATTACTTGGAGTCTTTCATAGCATATTTCGAAGAACGTTGCATTCGAGTCATTGAGTTCATCAAAGATTATTATTAAATCAATTTATAGTTGGATAGTGGATATTATGAAATGGTATGCATGCCTGTCAATTTTCGATGTAAAGAAATTTTGTCTTTTAAAAACGAATCAATGTTTGTAAAATGTATCATATAGAGGTCAAATACCTCGCAATGTAATCAACTATTGTGAATCGTTTATAATGTATATGAACGGGTCATTTCATCCGGGAGCGTTCGAAGATGAGGAAGAGAAGATCGACGCGTTTGTGAAAGGATTACCGGAAAGAATCCAAGAAGATATAAGTTCATACGAGCCCGCCTCCATACAACAGGCATGTAGAATGACTCACAAACTAGTGAACCAGATTGAGGAAAGAATTAAAGAATAGACGGCTGAAGAGGCCAATGTGAAGCAAGTCAAAAGAAAGTGGGAGGAAAACGGTGATAAGAATCACCAATACAACAACAACAGCAATTACAATAATAATCGCAACAATTATCCCAACAATCGCAACATCAATCGCAACTACAACAAACGTCCAACAACAACAACAACAACAACAACAACAACAACAACAACAGCAGCAACTACAACAATCATCCCAACAACAATAACAACCGTAACAACAACAACAATCAGAAGCAGCTATGCCAAAGGTGTGAAAAGTATCACTTGGGGTTCTGCACCAAATTTTGCAACAAGTGTAAAAGAAATGGTCATAGAGCGGCGAAGTGTGAGGTCTACGGACCAGGGGTTAACAGAACGAAAGGAACAAATGGTGTCGGAACGAGTAATGGTGGAGCAAGTAGTGTCGAAGCAAGTTATGCCAATGTAGTTTGTTATAAATGTGGAAAACCGGGCCACATTATTAGAAATTGCCCAAACCAGGAGAACACGAATGGACAAGGCCGCAGAAGAGTTTTCAATATTAATGCGGCAGAGGCACAGGAAGACCCGGAGCTTGTTATGGGTACGTTTCTTATTGACAATAAATCTGCTTACATTTTATTTGATTCGGGTGCGGATAGAAGCTATATGAGTAGAGATTTTTGTGCTAAATTAAGTTGTCCATTAACGCCGTTGGATAGTAAATTTTTACTCGAATTAGCAAACTGTAAATTAATTTCAGCAGATAATATATGCCGGAATCGAGAAATTAAACTGGGTAGCGAAATATTTAAGATTGATTTGATACCAGTAGAGTTAGGGAGTTTTGATGTAATAGTTGGCATGGATTGGCTGAAGAAGGTGAAAGCAGAGATCGTATGTTATAAAAATGCAATTCGCATTGTACGAGAAGAAGGAGAACCCTTAATGGTGTACGGAGAAAAGGGCAACATGAAGCTACATCTTATTAGTAATTTGAAGGCACAAAAACTAATAAGAAAAGGTTGCTATGCTGTTCTAGCACACGTCGAGAAAGTACAAACTGAAGAAAAGAGCATCAATGATGTTCCCATCGCAAAAGAATTTCCCGATGTATTTCCGAAAGAATTACCGGGACTACCTCCACATCGATCTGTTAAATTTCAAATAGATCTTGTACCAGGAGCTGCACCAATAGCTCGTGCTCCTTATAGACTCGCACCCAGCGAGATGAAAGAACTGCAAAGCCAACTGCAAGAACTATTAGAACGTGGTTTCATTCGACCAAGCACATCACCATGGGGAGCTCCTGTTTTGTTTGTCAAGAAGAAGGATGGTACATTTAGGTTGTGTATTGACTACAGAGAGTTGAACAAACTTACCATCAAAAACCGTTATCCACTGCCGAGAATTGATGACTTATTTGATCAACTACAAGGCTCGTCGGTTTATTCGAAGATCGATTTACGTTCTGGATATCATCAAATGCGAGTAAAGGAGGATGATATTCCAAAAACTGCTTTTAGGACGCGTTATGGTCATTACGAGTTTATGGTTATGCCGTTTGGATTGACTAACGCACCAGCTGTGTTCATGGACCTTATGAACCGAGTGTGTGGGCCATATCTTGACAAGTTTGTCATTGTTTTCATCGATGACATACTTATTTACTCAAAGAATGATCAAGAGCACGAAGAACATTTGAGAAAAGTGCTAGAAGTATTGAGGAAAGAAAAACTGTAGGCTAAGTTTTCAAAGTGTGCATTTTGGTTGGAAGAAGTTCAATTCCTCGGTCACATAGTGAACAAAGAAGGTATCCAGGTGGACCCGGCAAAGATCGAAACCGTTGAAAAGTGGGAAACCCCAAAAACTCCGAAGCATATACGTCAATTTTTAGGATTGGCTGGTTACTACAGAAGATTCATCCAATATTTCTCCAAAATAGCAAAACCCTTGACTGCATTAACGCATAAAGGGAAGAAATTTGAATGAAAGGATGAACAAGAGAAGGCGTTTCAATTATTGAAGAAAAAACAAACTACGGCACCTATATTGTCATTGCCTGAAGGGAATGATAATTTTGTGATTTATTGTGACACATCAAAGCAAGGTCTCGGTTGTGTATTAATGCAACGGACGAAGGTGATTGCTTATGCGTCTAGACAATTGAAGATTCATGAGCAAAATTATACGATGCATGATTTGGAATTAGGCGCGGTTGTTTTTGTATTAAAGACTTGGAGGCACTACTTATATGGGGTCAAAAGTATTATATATACCGACCACAAAAGTCTTCAACACATATTTAATCAGAAACAACTGAATATGAGGCAGCGTAGGTGGATTGAATTGTTGAATGATTACGACTTTGAGATTCGTTACCACCCGAGGAAGGCAAATGTGGTAGCCGACGCCTTGAGCAGAAAGGACAGAGAACCCATTCGAGTAAAATCTATGAATATAATGATTCACACTAACCTTACTACTCAAATAAAGGAGGCGCAACAAGGAGTTTTAAAAGAGGGAAATTTAAAGGATGAAATACCCAAAGGATCGGAGAAGCATCTTAATATTCGGGAAGACGGAACCCGGTATAGGGCTGAAAGAATTTGGGTACCAAAATTTGGAGATATGAGAGAAATGGTACTTAGAGAAGCTCATAAAACCAGATACTCAATACATCCTGGAACGGGGAAGATGTACAAGGATCTTAAGAAACATTTTTGGTGGCCAGGTATGAAAGCCGATATTGCTAAATATGTAGGAGAATGTTTGACGTGTTCTAAGGTCAAAGCTGAACATCAGAAACCATCAGGTCTACTACAACAACCTGAAATCCCGGAATGGAAATGGGAAAACATTACCATGGATTTCATTACTAAATTGCCAAGGACTGCAAGTGGTTATGATACTATTTGGGTAATAGTTGATCGTCTCACCAAGTCAGCACACTTCCTGCCAATAAGAGAAGATGACAAGATGGAGAAGTTAGAATGACTGTATTTGAAGGAAGTCGTCTCCAGACATGGAATACCAATCTCTATTATCTCTAATAGGGATGGCAGATTTATTTCAAGATTCTGGCAGACATTACAGCAAGCATTGGGAACTCGTCTAGACATGAGTACTGCCTATCATCCACAAACTGATGGGCAGAGTGAAAGGACGATACAAACGCTTGAAGACATGCTACGAGCTTGTGTTATTGATTTCGGAAACAGTTGGGATCGACATCTACCGTTAGCAGAATTCTCCTACAACAACAGCTACCATTCAAGCATTAAGATGGCGCCGTTTGAAGCACTTTATGGTAGAAAGTGCAGGTCTTCGATTTGTTGGAGTGAAGTGGGGGATAGACAGATTACGGGTCCGGAGATAATACAAGAAACTACCGAGAAAATCATCCAAATTCAACAAAGATTGAAAACCGCCCAGAGTCGACAAAAGAGCTACGCGGACAGTAAATAAAAAGATATAGAGTTTGAAATTGGAGAAATGGTCATGCTTAAGGTTTCACCTTGGAAAGGCGTTGTTCGATTTAGTAAACGGGGGAAACTAAATCCAAGGTACATTGGACCATTCAAGATTATAGATCGTGTCGGACCAGTAGCTTACCAACTGGAGCTACCTCAACAACTCGCGGCTGTACATAACACTTTCCACGTCCTAAATTTGAAGAAATGTTTTGCTAAAGAAGATTTCACTATTCTGTTAGACGAAATCCAAATCAATGAAAAACTTCAATTCATTGAAGAACCCGTCGAAATAATGGATCGTGAGGTTAAGAGACTTAAACAAAACAAGATACTGATTGTTAAGGTTCGATGGAATGCTCGTAGAGGACCCGAGTTCACCTGGGAGCGTGAAGATTAGATGAAGAAGAAATACCCGCATTTATTTCCAGAAGATACGTCAACACCTCCAACTGCTTAAAATTTCGGGACGAAATTTATTTAACGGGTAGGTACTGTAGTGACCCGAACTTTTCCATGTTTATATATATATTAAATGAAAATGTTATTTACATGATTAAGTGTTTCCAACATGTTAAGCAATCAAACTTGTTAAGACTTGATTAATTGAAATAGGTTTCATATAGACAATTGACCACCCAAGTTGACCGGTGATTCACGAACGTTAAAACTTGTAAAAACTATATGATGACATATATATGGTTATATATATAGTTAACATGATTTTATTATAAGTATGTATCTCATTAGGTATTTTAACAATGAGTTATATGAAAGGACCCGTTCATATACATTATAAACGATTCACAATAGTTGATTACATTGCGAGGTATTTGACCTCTATATGATACATTTTACAAACATTACATTCGTTTTTAAAAGACAAACTTTCTTTATATCAAAAATTGATAGGCATGCATACCATTTCATAATATCCATTATCTAACTATAAATTGATTTAACTTTAATCTTTGATGAACTCAATAACTCGAATGCAACGTTCTTCGAAATATGCTATGAAAGACTCCAAGTAATATCTTTAAAATGAGCAAATGCACAGCGGAAGATTTCTTTAACACCTGAGAATAAATATGCTTTAAAGTGTCAACCAAAAGGTTGGTGAGTTCATTAGTTCATCATAATCATTTATTTCCATCATTTTAATAGACCACAAGAATTTCATTTCCAGTTCTAATAAATATATGTCCCATGCATAGAGACAAAAATAATCATTCATATGGTGAACACCTTGTAATCGACATTAACTAGATACATATAAGAATATCCCCTATCATTCCGGGATCCTCCTTCGGACATGATATAAATTTCGAAGTACTAAAGCATCTGGTACTTTGGATGGGGTTTGTTAGGCCCAATAGATCTATCTTTAGAGTTCGCGTCAATTAGGGTGTCTGTTCCCTAATTCTTAGATTACCAGACTTTAATAAAAAGGGGCATATTCGATTTTGATAATTCAACCATTGAATGTAGTTTCAATTACTTGTGTCTATTTCGTCAAACATTTATAAAAGCGCATGTATTCTCAGTCCCAAAAATATAAAGGGTAAAAAGGTAAATGAAACTCACCATACTGTATTTCGTAGTAAAAATACATATAACGCCATTGAACAAGTGCAAGGTTGGCCTCGAATTCACGAACCTAAATTAATTATATATATTTATGTGTTGGTCAATATTTGTCTAACAAATTAGGTCAAGTCATAGTGTACCACAATCCTAATGCTCGAGACTAATATGCAAAAGTCAACAAAAGTAAATTTGACTCAAAATAATTTCCAAAAATCTATACATGATTAATATATAGTTTAAATATCGTCGTTTTATATTTTTAAATATTTTTAAAAGATTTATTAGAGTAAATAATATAATTTATGTATTAATAAATAAAATTTTATATTAAATTTATATAATAAAATATACTTTTATATATATTAAGTAATAAAATTTATAGGGTTAATTTAATATCACAAAGATAATATGATAGGTATTATTAAAGTAAGTTATTACACGCAGTAAAATATGTTTGTATCACATATTTATTTGATAAAATAATATCTATAATGATAGTAAGTAAAAGTTGTATTATTTTGTAATAATAATTATTATTATAAAAATATCACTATTTATAATTACTAAGATGACATTATAATAAAACGATAATTCTAATTATGATAACTTTTATATTTACGATAATTTTTAATATTATCTTTAAAATAATAATTCTATTTAAAATAATAATAATAATGATATTTTATAGTAACAATGACATTTCTATTAAAATGATAATTTTTGTTAAAATGATAGTTTTAATACTAACGATACTTTTAATAATAATAGTAATGATAAAAATAATAAGAACGATAATTTTATCTAAATCAATATCTTATATTATTTTAATTTCATCATGATACTCTTACTCATTATTTCCTAATCGTTTCATTTAATAGCTTTTAATCATCTTTTATATCGTGTTCATAATAGTGATAATAATAGTAATCAAAATAATTAGGTGTTACAAATATTTGTTTTAATTACACTAATATTAATAATGATAGTTACTATAAGATTATTAACGATAATACTAATAATTATCTTAATGATAATATAGTAATAATAATAATAACAATAACAATAACCATTTTTAAATAATGATATATATATTAATAATGATAATAATAATAATAATACTACTACTACTACTAATAATAATAATAATAATAATAATAATAATAATAATAATAATAATAATAATAATAATAATAATAATAATAATAATAATAATAATTGGATAATAATAATAATACTAATTATAACTTTAACGATAATAACGATCGTAATAATAAAAAAAATAACAATTTTTAATGATAAATCCCTTTTATTGATAAAGATAATAATAATAATAATAATAAGATAAAACTAGAACGAAGATAAAAACTACGATAATAATAATCATTTTTAATAAAAATATCAAAAATTCAATTGATTATAACTTCTAATCTGTTCATCGAAACCATTCGATATCTAAAGGAAAAGTTCTTAATTTTTCGCTAGCTTTCTAAGGACATGCATATCTTATACCTTATCTCAACCGCAAGTGTAACTAATTCAAGATTCAACCTAACATGTCTAAGGGCAATATAAAAAGTACAAGCATGCATAATCCTAAATACTCGAGCACTAGTCAGGGATACACTATTAGTATGTAAAAGTTAAAATTTTGAGTACTCACGTATCAATATTGAGATTCAATATTGCAGGAAAGGTACGTCAACGGAAATGATAAACACTATATTGACCTCACGAGCATACCCATGAACCATACTCAATCACCTCCATAGCTATAACCCATAATTTCCTTAATCCTATCCTACTCGAAAAACAATTTCGAAATCACTCGAACAGCACTTCGTCTTAATATTTTATGTATACTAATAATATCTTGAAATAATACGGAGTAAATATATATATGTAAATCGATTGAGAGAGTTTAGAGAAAAATATTTTCAAGTTTCTATGAAATAATGAAACCTATTGAATTCTATTTATAATAGATTTTTGAATTATTAAAGTATGAATTATTAAAGTGAATTATTAAATTATGAATTATTAAAGTGAATTATTAAAGTATAAATTATTAAAGTGAATTATTAAAGTATGAATTATTAAAGTGAATTATTAAAGTATGAATTATTAAAGTGAATTATTAAAGTTAAAGTAAAGTAAAAATAAAGTAAAGGTAAAGTTTAAGTATAGTAAAAGTATAAAACTATGTACGTATAATACGCGTATAAATATATATAATATTAATTCAAATCATTATATATATTTAATAAAATAAAATATAAATCTCGTTATCTTTATCATACTAGTTAAGTAATGAGTTGTCAAAAGTGGTTCTAGATATTTATAGAAGTTATATACGTTTTAATAATAAAGTTCTTTTTAAACTGAAAACGTTTTTGTACGTTTGAAACTAAATAGATCAATCGAGTCTTTATGAGATTCAATCTTCCACTATCCTTTTTCTAGTTCTCAATGATTGACAATTTGTTCTTATTTATAAATCACTTTACCATTTTCTGAATATTGTTAAAACGGAAAGATTTCTCAAATCAACGTGGGCCTTTCAACAGAGACTTGTAATCATAATTCAATATATCTGATAATTCAATCATTTGATCTTATCTTCTAATTCTATTGATAAACATTTTGAAACAGATACAATCATATAAATTATTTAATCTAATATTTTGTTTACGTTTCAAGTTATAATATATATACACATATACATATATAATCATATTCGTTTAATGGTTCGTGAATCGTTGGAACTTGGTCGAGGTTGAATGAATGTATGAACATAGTTTAAAATTCTTAAAATTTAACTTAACAAATATTGCTTATCGTGTCGGAAACATATAAAGATTAAAGTTTAAATTTGGTTGGAAATTTTCGGGTTGTCACAGTACCTACCCGTTAAAGAAATTTCGTCCCGAAATTTGAGTGGAAAGGTCGTGAATGATAATAAGTATGTTTTCATGATGCATACGGGCTGAAAATTAGAGTTTTATCATCAGCGAATAATTTGGATAAACAATCCATTTATATGAAGAGTACGAATGAAGCTAACATAGAAGAGTGAAATGAGTAAGTGTAGATTTATCTTATCATTTGACGTAGATATGATTGATTCCCAGATTTCAAGGGATTTGAAGAAAATCTTCTTAATAAGATTTGACTCTCCGGTAATTAAGGGAATTAGGATCTGCTTTAAATGCGATCGTCCATTTTAATTGTTCTGTCCGAGATTTTCTTATAAATTCACCTCCTTCATTTTCTTACAACTCACACCTTCTGTTGATGTATTTTATGCAAGTCCCTAGACATCTACCTACGTCCATTGCAGGTACAACAGTTTACAGGCCACCATGATTGCTCGTTATTATCCTATCCGTGTTTGTATGTGGTTACAGGAACTGTAGGAACGAAATTTAGATGTTTAACTATGTTAGACTTAGTCAGACGTACGAGTGAAGCCTCACTAGTACGGCTGACAGGCTCACACGCACGGTTGATGCTGAGCTAAGTCACAATTACAACCTAAATGAGAAGACACGAGTGAATGATCACCCGTACGGCTGATGAAGCCAACTCGTACGTGTGATGAATGAATAGTATGGGTGAGTCAACAGCAGGGGTATATAAAATCTTATGTTGTTCATTTTAGGTTAAGCCTCTCATTTGTTACACACACTCAGATCTAGTGAGCTCCTTCGATTCTCTCTCAGTCCAAATCACCCAAGTGGTGAATAATAGCTCTAGGTGTTGATCTAATCACACTTGATTTAGTTGTGGTTTGACTAAATTAACCAAAAAAAAAAACTTAACCTATTCACTAGAGGGTTTGATTCACTTATTCCGCCATTGTGTGAGTTAAATCTGTTGATTTCTAAGTTCCTAGTCATGTTTCATCACCTTCTATTCTTTCCCCCTCAACTCATATTTTAAAGTATTCATCAATATGCTCCATCCAGTTCTGATTCTCGATATACTTCTAACTTTCATATTGGTCATTCTCCTTTTTCATCTACCGCCGGAAGAATCTATTTACTTCTACTATACTCTTGGGTTTATAGTGTTTCTAGTTCTCCCGTGTCTTTATATTGCTATATGCATCGATATATATGGTTTATAATTTCTGGTTTGTCGTTGGCTTTATATGTTCCCTTATATTTCAAAGTCTCTGCTTCTGTCTTCTATAATCATTATCATTCACAGTTAATGCTCTCTTTTATTTACTTCAATTTATACCCCAATTTCTATTTCATAGTTTTGTCCTTTCGTTTCTTCTTCTTACGATTAAGCACCGCTTGTAATGGTCCAGAATTCACATATATGAATTTCGGAATGAACATTGTTAATGTTCTAGGAAGGAAATTGTGATGGCACGATCTTGACTTGTCAAATTACTAGAATACCTTGGAAAAGGCCGAATCATCAAGAAATATTTTCTTGATATTTTAGAGGTTAAATAGAATACAAGAGTCGTATAACATGGCACATGATGATGTTATGATCTGTGAATCATCACGTTCCATTTAGAAACTCAGCATGACTTACTGTAATATAATCACATTGATCAAGTGTCATTATATTATACTAATTCATGCTTCAGTTCCCAACACTACTTCAAAATATTCCTATTTTAAACTTGAATGTTTCAGACTTTAGAAACTAAAATAGTTTCTTTTATGATGTAATACAGATAGTGCAAAGAGGTAAATGATTTCAAATAAGAAAAATTACGAAAATATCTTCAGAAATATGGAGGATATTTATAATGAAAGATATGATGATATTTTAGAATTTCTAATATCAGAGGATGATGAAGAATATTGTCCGCAGAGGTTTAGAGTCAGGAGCAAGGTATTCGTTAATGACTTCAGCAGGTACTGAATCATTTGGATCCTTTGAAGTCAGGTTCAGTCTTTGAAGTCAGGTTCAGTCTTCTCTTTTTCTGCGCTTTGCCAGAACACTTCATCATTATCATCCAGCTTTTACCGTTTAAAGTCGTTTATAGTTTTTGCTTCTTCATCAACATTTTTTCCATTTTCGGAGAACCAATTCGTAGTTCGGAGTGTTTTTCAGAAACTTCACATTCAAATTAAGTCCAGAAGATAGACGTTATATATACACATATAACTGTTGGCGTAGACATGCTGTGAGATTTCAAAATACTGATTGCTAATTCCCAATGATTCATATGGCAATTCTCATTACAAGATGCGAATGAGTAAATGATGGGGTTTCAATGAATAATTATAATGACTTTTTGGAGAGGCTAAAGTCAAAGGGTAATGAAGTTGTTGGTACATCTGCTAATAATGTGGTGGAATGTAAAAGGTTCTCTGGTAACGATGGTGTATATCTCAAGGTTATAATAAGGTTAGTCTGACTGAAAAGTTGAAGTTGACTTGATGGAGCTGTGACAAAACTGGCTACTTTGAATAGGAGTCGCAAAGTTATTTTTGCTAATAAATGCCAAAGAATCTGACGCGGATACGTTGTTTAAACTTTTACTTTGGTTTCAAGAGTTTTTCGGGTACATAACTGTGGGTAACATGTGGTTGGATCATCATCTCGATTGCTCATCATTCAAAGTGTCTTCAGAAATTTTCGAAGGGTTTGAACACAGATTGTAATCGTTAACATACATTTGATGTTCTAACACAGTTTTGAAGTTAAAATATAGCTTGTGAAAGATGTAAGGATCTAAGAGTGATGATTTTGGTCATATCTCAAGTTGAATTTTGAGATTTCAAAATCAGAATATGTAATTAAATTTTGAATGAGTATGGTTATTTTGACTTCTATAAAAGAATGTATATTGTTGTGAAAGTTGGGAGTATAATGCATGATTTGCTGAATCAGATTCGAAGAATGTAACATATTAATTGTGAATTTATATATCTCTCGGGTATTACCTACCCGTTAAAATTTTTTTTACAATTAATATTTTGTACAAAAGAATTTTATTACAGTCTTTATGAAAATATATATATGTATATTTTCTTCAGATTTAACATAGATTTAATGAGTTAATGTTAAATTAAACTCATTTGATTTACGGTTGAAACTAGAATTGAATAATCCCTAAAGGCTTTAAAAAGTACATAACTTTTACGCAGTATTTCTTTAATGACATTGAAATTATGAATCAATACTTCGTTATTTGTTGATGTATGATGTTCGGTTCATGGAATTCTTGTAAATTTTGCAAAGTACGAATGATGTTATCTGAAAAGTTTCTGGTACATCGATGATGAAAGTGTAAAATCAAATATGTACTTGATTTATTATGAATTGGAATTTGTTGAATTGCGACAGAGATTGTAGTTAACGCTGGTTAAGTTGCGGCCGAAGGACGTACATTATTGCATATTTGTAATATGAATTAACCGAGTAGTTAAGATTCACACACAATAGCTTAGCACGGAAAAATTTATTTCAAAATATATATATATATATATATATATATACATATAATTTCTTCAGAGGGAATGAGTTAATTCTTCATAACTCGTTCATACAATATACACGTTATTGATTAGTAATGATGTCCACAGTGATTCTTAAACTGACGGAGTTTGTGATGTTATTGGTGTTGTTGATTCGGATGTTGACTGTACTGACGATGCTAGTAACGCTGACGGTACTGTTGATGCTGTTGGTAAAGCAAGTTTAGCTTGTTAATCACACACCATTTTTGTCAGGCTTTTTACTCTTCCTTCTATCATTTTGGTTCGCTTAACTGATTTATGGTTAGGGCTAGATTAGATAATCTCTAAGACTTTAGAGATTACATAATCTCCGTGGAATGTTTCTCCAATGAAGTTATGAATTAATACTTCGTCAGTTATTGTTGTTGGTACTCCTTGGTATCTATGGTGCGTATGACGTTGATGCTCGTATGACAGATTGTGAAGTTGAGGTTTACGACGCGGTTGTGGTTGGAGGTGGTTGAAATGTCCCGTTCTTATTGATTAAAAACGTTCCATATTAATTGATTTCGTTGCGAGGTTTTGACCTCTATATGAGACGTTTTTCAAAGACTGCATTCATTTTTAAAACAAACCATAACCTTTATTTCATAAATAAAGGTTTAAAAAGCTTTACGTAGATTATCAAATAATGATAATCTAAAATATCCTGTTTACACACGACCATTACATAATGGTTTACAATACAAATATGTTACATCGAAATCAGTTTCTTGAATGCAGTTTTTACACAATATCATACAAACATGGACTCCAAATCTTGTCCTTATTTTAGTATGCAACAGCGGAAGCTCTTAATATTCACCTGAGAATAAACATGCTTTAAACGTCAACAAAAATGTTGGTGAGTTATAGGTTTAACCTATATATATCAAATCGTAACAATAGACCACAAGATTTCATATTTCAATACACATTCCATACATAGAGATAAAAATCATTCATATGGTGAACACCTGGTAACCAACATTAACAAGATGCATAATATAAGAATATCCCCATCATTCCGGGACACCCTTCGGATATGATATAAATTTCGAAGTACTAAAGCATCCGGTACTTTGGATGGGGTTTGTTAGGCCCAATAGATCTATCTTTAGGATTCGCGTCAATTAGGGTGTCTGTTCCCTAATTCTTAGATTACCAGACTTAATAAAAAGGGGCATATTCGATTTCGATAATTCAACCATAGAATGTAGTTTCACGTACTTGTGTCTATTTTGTAAATCATTTATAAAACCTGCATGTATTCTCATCCCAAAAATATTAGATTTTAAAAGTGGGACTATAACTCACTTTCACAGATTTTTTTACTTCGTCGGGAAGTAAGACTTGACCACTGGTTGATTCACGAACCTATAACAATATATACATATATATCAAAGTATGTTCAAAATATATTTACAACACTTTTAATATATTTTGATGTTTTAAGTTTATTAAGTCAGCTGTCCTCGTTAGTAACCTACAACTAGTTGTCCACAGTTAGATGTACAGAAATAAATCGATAAATATTATCTTGAATCAATCCACGACCCAGTGTATACGTATTTCAGTATTGATCACAACTCAAACTATATATATTTTGGAATCAACCTCAACCCTGTATAGCTAACTCCAACATTCACATATAGAGTGTCTATGGTTGTTCCGAAATATATATAGATGTGTCGACATGATAGGTCGAAACATTGTATACGTGTCTATGGTATCTCAAGATTACATAATATACAATACAAGTTAATTAAGTTATGGTTGGAATAGATTTGTTACCAATTTTCACGTAGCTAAAATGAGAAAAATTATCCAATCTTGTTTTACCCATAACTTCTTCATTTTAAATCCGTTTTGAGTGAATCAAATTGCTATGGTTTCATATTGAACTCTATTTTATGAATCTAAACAGAAAAAGTATAGGTTTATTGTCGGAAAAATAAGTTACAAGTCGTTTTTGTAAAGGTAGTCATTTCAGTCGAAAGAACGACGTCTAGATGACCATTTTAGAAAACATACTTCCACTTTGAGTTTAACCATAATTTTTGGATATAGTTTCATGTTCATAATAAAAATCATTTTCTCAGAATAACAACTTTTAAATCAAAGTTTATCATAGTTTTTAATTAACTAACCCAAAACAGCCCGCGGTGTTACTACGACGGCGTAAATCCGGTTTTACGGTGTTTTTCATGTTTCCAGGTTTTAAATCATTAAGTTAGCATATCATATAGATATAGAACATGTGTTTAGTTGATTTTAAAAGTCAAGTTAGAAGGATTAACTTTTGTTTGCGAACAAGTTTAGAATTAACTAAACTATGTTCTAGTGATTACAAGTTTAAACCTTCGAATAAGATAGCTTTATATGTATGAATCGAATGATGTTATGAACTTCATTACTACCTTAAGTTCCTTGGATAAACCTACTGGAAAATAGAAAAATGGATCTAGCTTCAATGGATCCTTGGATGGCTCGAAGTTCTTGAAGCAGAATCATGACACGAAAACAAGTTCAAGTAAGATCATCACTTGAAATAAGATTGTTATAGTTATAGAAATTGAACCAAAGTTTGAATATGATTATTACCTTGTATTAGAATGATAACCTACTGTAAGAAACAAAGATTTCTTGAGGTTGGATGATCACCTTACAAGATTGGAAGTGAGCTAGCAAACTTGAAAGTATTATTGATTTTATGAAACTAGAACTTTTGGAATTTATGAAGAACACTTAGAACTTGAAGATAGAACTTGAGAGAGATCAATTAGATGAATAAAATTGAAGAATGAAAGTGTTTGTAGGTGTTTTTGGTCGTTGGTGTATGGATTAGATATAAAGGATATGTAATTTTGTTTTCATGTAAATAAGTCATGAATGATTACTCATATTTTTGTAATTTTATGAGATATTTCATGCTAGTTGCCAAATGATGGTTCCCACATGTGTTAGGTGACTCACATGGGCTGCTAAGAGCTGATCATTGGAGTGTATATACCAATAGTACATACATCTAAAAGCTGTGTATTGTACGAGTACGAATACGGGTGCATACGAGTAGAATTGTTGATGAAACTGAACGAGGATGTAATTGTAAGCATTTTTGTTAAGTAGAAGTATTTTGATAAGTGTCTTGAAGTCTTTCAAAAGTGTATGAATACATATTAAAACACTACATGTATATACATTTTAACTGAGTCGTTAAGTCATCGTTAGTCGTTACATGTAAATGTTGTTTTGAAACCTTTAGGTTAACGATCTTGTTAAATGTTGTTAACCCAATGTTTATAATATCAAAATAGATTTTAAATTATTATATTATCATGATATTATGATGTACGAATATCTCTTAATATGATATATATACATTAAATGTCGTTACAACGATAATCGTTACATATATGTCTCGTTTCAAAATCATTAAGTTAGTAGTCTTGTTTTTACATATGTAGTTCATTGTTAATATACTTAATGATATGTTTACATATCATAATATCATGTTAACTATATATATAACCATATATATGTCATCATATAATTTTTACAAGTTTTAACGTTCGTGAATCACCGGTCAACTTGGGTGGTCAATTGTCTATATGAAACCTATTTCAATTAATCAAGTCTTAACAAGTTTGATTTCTTAACATGTTGGAAACATTTAATCATGTAAATATCAATCTCAATTAATATATATAAACATGGAAAAGTTCGGGTCACTACAGTACCTACCCGTTAAATAAATTTTGTCCCGAAATTTTAAGCTGTTGAAGGTGTTGACGAATCTTCTGGAAATAGATGCGGGTATTTCTTCTTCATCTGATCTTCACGGTCCCAGGTGAACTCGGGTCCTCTACGAGCATTCCATCGAACCTTAACAATTGGTATCTTGTTTTGCTTAAGTCTTTTAACCTCACGATCCATTATTTCGACGGGTTCTTCGATGAATTGAAGTTTTTCGTTGATTTGGATTTCATCTAACGGAATAGTGAGATCTTCTTTAGAAAAACATTTCTTCAAATTCGAGACGTGGAAAGTGTTATGTACAGCCGCGAGTTGTTGAGGTAACTCAAGTCGGTAAGCTACTGGTCCGACACGATCAATAATCTTGAATGGTCCAACATACCTTGGATTTAATTTCCCTCGTTTACCAAATCGAATAACGCCTTTCCAAGGTGCAACTTTAAGCATGACCATCTCTCCAATTTCAAATTCTATATCTTTTCTTTTAATGTCAGCGTAGCTCTTTTGTCGACTTTGGGCGGTTTTCAACCGTTGTTGAATTTGGATGATCTTCTCGGTAGTTTCTTGTATAATCTCTGGACCCGTAATCTGTCTATCCCCCACTTCACTCCAACAAATTGGAGACCTGCACTTTCTACCATAAAGTGCTTCAAACGGCGCCATCTCAATGCTTGAATGGTAGCTGTTGTTGTAAGAAAATTCTGCTAACGGTAGATGTCGATCCCAACTGTTTCCGAAATCAATAACACATGCTCGTAGCATGTCTTCAAGCGTTTGTATCGTCCTTTCGCTCTGCCCATCAGTTTGTGGATGATAGGCAGTACTCATGTCTAGACGAGTTCCTAATGCTTGCTGTAATGTCTGCCAGAATCTTGAAATAAATCTGCCATCCCTATCAGAGATAATAGAGATTGGTATTCCATGTCTGGAGACGACTTCCTTCAAATACAGTCGTGCTAACTTCTCCATCTTGTCATCTTCTCTTATTGGCAGGAAGTGTGCTGATTTGGTGAGACGATCAACTATTACCCAAATAGTATCAAAACCACTTGCAGTCCTTGGCAATTTAGTGATGAAATCCATGGTAATGTTTTCCCATTTCCATTCTGGGATTTCGGGTTGTTGAAGTAGACCTGATGGTTTCTGATGCTCAGCTTTGACCTTAGAACACGTCAAACATTCTCCTACGTATTTAGCAACATCGGCTTTCATACCCGGCCACCAAAAATGTTTCTTGAGATCCTTGTACATCTTCCCCGTTCCAGGATGTATTGAGTATCTGGTTTTATGAGCTTCTCTAAGTACCATTTCTCTCATATCTCCAAATTTTGGTACCCAAATCCTTTCAGCCCTATACCGGGTTCCGTCTTCCCGAATATTAAGATGCTTCTCCGATCCTTTGGGTATTTCATCCTTTAAATTTCTCTATTTTAAAACTCCTTGTTGCGCCTCCTTTATTTGAGTAGTAATGTTATTATGAATCATTATATTCATAGATTTTACTCGAATGGGTTCTGTGTCCTTCCTGCTCAAGGCATCGGCTACCACATTTGCCTTCCCCGGGTGGTAACGAATCTTAAAGTCATAATCATTCAATAATTCAATCCACCTACGCTGCCTCATATTCAGTTGTTTCTGATTAAATATGTGTTGAAGACTTTTGTGGTCGGTATATATAATACTTTTGACCCCATATAAGTAGTGCCTCCAAGTCTTTAATGCAAAAACAACCGCGCCTAATTCCAAATCATGCGTCGTATAATTTTGTTCGTGAATCTTCAATTGTCTAGACGCATAAGCAATCACCTTCGTTCGTTGCATTAATACACAACCGATACCTTGCTTTGATGCATCACAATAAATCACAAAATCATCATTCCCTTCAGGCAATGACAATATAGGTGCCGTAGTTAGCTTTTTCTTTAATAACTGAAACGCTTTCTCTTGTTCATCATTCCATTCAAATTTCTTCCCTTTATGCGTTAATGCAGTCAAGGGTTTTGCTATTCTGGAAAAGTCTTGGATGAACCTTCTGTAGTAACCAGCTAGTCCTAAAAACTGGCGTATGTGTTTCGGAGTTTTCGGGGTTTCCACTTTTCAACAGTTTCTATCTTTGCCGGATCCACCTTAATACCTTCTTTGTTCACTATGTGACCGAGGAATTGAACTTCTTCCAACCAAAATGCACACTTTGAAAACTTAGCGTACAATTCTTCCTTCCTCAATACTTCTAACACCTTTCTCAAATGTTCACCGTGTTCTTGGTCATTCTTTGAGTAAATAAGTATGTCATCAATGAAAACAATGACAAACTTGTCAAGGTATGGTCCACACACTCGGTTCATAAGGTCCATGAACACAGCTGGTGCATTAGATAAACTAAACGGCATGACCATAAACTCGTAATGACCGTAACGTGTTCTGAAAGCAGTCTTTGGAATATCATCTTCTTTCACCCGCATTTGATGATACCCGGAAGGTAAGTCAATCTTTGAATAAACAGACGAGCCTTGTAGTTGATCAAATAAGTCATCGATTCTCGGTAGTGGGTAGCGGTTCTTGATGGTAAGTTTGTTCAACTCTCGGTAGTCGATACACAACCTGAATGTACCATCTTTCTTCTTGACAAACAAAACAGGAGCTCCCCACGGTGATGTGCTTGGTCGAATGAAACCACGCTCTAAAAGTTCTTGTAATTGGCTTTGTAGTTCTTTCATCTCGCTGGGTGCGAGTCTGTAAGGAGCACGAGCTATTGGTGCAGCTCCTGGTATAAGATCTATTTGAAATTCAACGGATCGATGTGGGGGTAATCCCGGTAATTCTTTCGAAAATACATCAGGAAATTCTTTTGCGACGGGAACATCATTGATGCTCTTTTCTTCAGTTTGTACTTTCTCGACGTGTGCTAGAACAGCATAGCAACCTTTTCTTATTAGTTTTTGTGCCTTCAAATTACTAATAAGATGTAGCTTCGTGTTGCCCTTTTCTCCGTACACCATTAAGGGTTTTCCTTTTTCTCGTATAATGCGAATTGCATTTTTGTAACAAACGATCTCCGCTTTCACTTCTTTCAACCAGTCCATACCGATTATCACATCAAAACTCCCTAACTCTACTGGTATCAAATCAATCTTAAATGTTTCGCTAACCAGTTTAATTTCTCGATTCCGACATATATTTTCTGCTGAAATTAATTTACCATTTGCTAATTCGAGTAAAATTTTACTATCCAAAGGCGTCAATGGACAACTTAATTTAGCACAAAAATCTCTACTCATATAGCTTCTATCCGCACCCGAATCAAATAAAACGTAAGCAGATTTATTGTCAATAAGAAACGTACCCGTAACAAGCTCCGGGTCTTCCTGTGCCTCTGCCGCATTAATATTGAAAACTCTTCCACGGCCTTGCCCATTCGTGTTCTCCTGGTTCGGGCAATTTCTAATAATGTGGCCCGGTTTTCCACATTTATAACAAACTACATTGGCATAACTTGCTCCGACACTACTTGCTCCGCCATTACTCGTTCCGACACCATTTGTTCCTTTCGTTCTATTAACCCCTGGTCCGTAGACCTCACACTTCGCCGCGCTATGACCATTTCTTTTACACTTGTTGCAAAACTTGGTGCAGAACCCCGAGTGATTCTTTTCACACCTTTGGCATAGCTGCTTCTGATTGTTGTTGTTGTTGCGGTTATTATTGTTGTTGGGATGATTGTTGTAGTTGCTGTTGTTGTTGTTGTTGTTGTTGTTGTCGTTGTTGTTGGGCCGCTTGTTGTAGTTGCGATTGATGTTGCGATTGTTGGGATAATTATTGTTGTAATTGCTGTTGTTGTTGTATTGGTGATTCTTATCACCGTTTTCCTCCCACTTTCTTTTGACTTGCTTCACATTGGCCTCTTCAGCAGTCTGTTCTTTAATTCTTTCTTCAATCTGGTTCACGAGTTTGTGAGCCATTCTACATGCCTGTTGTATGGAGGCGGGCTCGTGTGAACTTATATCTTCTTGGATTCTTTCCGGTAATCCTTTCACAAACGCGTCGATCTTCTCTTCCTCATCTTCGAATGCTCCCGGACACAATAGGCACAATTCTATGAATCGTCTTTCGTACGTGGTAATATCAAATCCTTGGGTTCGTAACCCTCTAAGTTCTGTCTTGAGCTTATTGACCTCGGTTCTGGGACGGTACTTCTCGTTCATCAAGTGCTTGAATGCTGACCACGGTAGTGCGTACGCATCGTCTTGTCCCACTTGCTCTAGATAGGTATTCCACCATGTTAACGCAGAACCTGTGAAGGTATGCGTAGCGTACTTTACTTTGTCCTCTTCAGTACACTTACTTATTGCAAACACCGATTCGACCTTCTCGGTCCACCGTTTCAATCCGATCGGTCCTTCGGTTCCATCAAATTCCAAAGGTTTGCAGGAAGTGAATTCTTTGTAGGTGCATCCTACACGATTTCCTGTACTGCTAGATCCAAGGTTATTGTTGGTATGCAGCGCAGCCTGTACTGCGGCTATGTTTGAAGCTAGAAAAGTACGGAATTCCTCTTCATTCATATTCACGGTGTGTCGAGTAGTCGGTGCCATTTCCTTCAAAATAGTTAAATGGAACAAGTTAATCATACAGAATATTAAGAGTAGTTAATAGTATTTCGTAGCATAATATGAACTCATTTATAAAAGCTTTTTCTTCATATTAGCGTTTTATAAGTTTAAATTCGGGTAGTACCTACCCGTTAAGTTCATACTTAGTAGCTAATATACAATTCAACTACTACAATTCTATATGAAAAACTGATTATAATAATATTTCGCGTTCAAACTTTTACACAACATTTTACAAATTTACAATACCGCTTATTTTACATATAGCATGAAATATAGCACACAATAAATTTGATACAAGATGGTTGTGAAGATAATTCTAGCTAGTACACAAGTCGTTCAGCAAAGGCAATAAAGACACGTAATTCATACGTCCAAAAACAAGTCATGCATTCTGGTTTTACTAGGACTACTTCCCATCCTTGGTCTTGTGGAACATAACCGTTATGGCCGTTGATAAGACAGCGTGTTGTAACGTCGTCAAAGGGACGAGGGTTACGTAATGTCCAACAGTCCCGTAACAATCTAAAAACCTCATTTCTTACCCCAATTACCGACTCCATCACTTGTGGGAACGTTTTGTTTAATAGTTGTAGCCCGATGTTCTTGTTCTCACTTTGGTGAGAAGCGAACATTACTAATCCGTAAGCATAACATGCTTCTTTATGTTGCATGTTAGCCGCTTTTTCTAAATCACGAAGTCCAATATTCGGATATATTGAGTCAAAATAATTTCTTAACCCATTGCGTAAAATAGCATTTGGGTTCCCCGCAATATATGCGTCAAAGTAAACACATCGTAACTTATGGATTTCCCAATGTGATATCCCCCATCTTCCGAACAAAAGCCTTTTATAAACCAAGGCATTCTTGGAACGTTCTTCAAATGTCTTACAAACTGATCTCGCCTTAAATAGTTGTGCCGAAGAATTCTGACCGACTCTAGACAAGATTTCATCAATCATGTCTCCGGGTAGGTCTCTTAAAATATTGGGTTGTCCATCCATTTTGTGTTTTTATACTGTAAAATAGACAAGAGTTAGATTCAAAAAAAAAATATACTTATTAATACAAGCAATTTTTACATATATCATAAAGCATAAGCACACTATATTACATATATTACACCACACGAATACAACTATCTTATTCCGACTCGCTTGTTTCTTCTTCTTCGGTTTTGGTTCGTTTTGCCAAGTTTCTAGGGATATATGATGTTCCCCTAATACGAGCCGTCGTGATCCACATTGGTTTAGAAAAACCTGGTGGTTTAGAGGTTCCCGGGTCATTGTTACAACTTAAGGACTTCGGGGGTTGACGATACATATAAAGTTCATCGGGGTTGGAATTAGATTTCTCTATTTTTATGCCCTTTCCCTTATTATTTTCTTTTGCCTTTTTAAATTCAGTTGGGGTAATTTCTATAACATCATCGGAATTCTCGTCGGAATCCGATTCATCGGAGAATTGGTAATCCTCCCAATATTTTGCTTCCTTGGCGGAAACACCATTTACCATAATTAACCTTGGTCGGTTGGTTGAGGATTTTCTTTTACTTAACCGTTTTATTATTTCCCCCACCGGTTCTATTTCTTCATCCGGTTCCGATTCTTCTTCCGGTTTCGATTCTTCTTCCGGTTCCGACTCTTCTTCCGGTTCCTCTTCGGGAACTTGTGAATCAGTCCACGAATCATTCCAATTTACATTTGACTCTTCATTATTATTAGGTGAGTCAATGGGACTTGTTCTAGAGGTAGACATGTATCACATAATATCAAACGCGTTAAGAGAATAATATATCACATAATATTCACATGTTAAAAATATATAGTTTCCAACAAAATTTGTTAAGCAATCATTTTTCAAGTAAACACGGTCGAAGTCCAGACTCACTAATGCATCCTAACAAACTCGATAAGACACACTAATACAAAATTCTGGTTCTCTAAGACCAACGCTCTGATACCAACTGAAATGTCCCGTTCTTATTGATTAAAAACGTTCCATATTAATTGATTTCGTTGCGAGGTTTTGACCTCTATATGAGACGTTTTTCAAAGACTGCATTCATTTTTAAAACAAACCATAACCTTTATTTCATAAATAAAGGTTTAAAAAGCTTTACGTAGATTATCAAATAATGATAATCTAAAATATCCTGTTTACACACGACCATTACATAATGGTTTACAATACAAATATGTTACATCGAAATCAGTTTCTTGAATGCAGTTTTTACACAATATCATACAAACATGGACTCCAAATCTTGTCCTTATTTTAGTATGCAACAGCGGAAGCTCTTAATATTCACCTGAGAATAAACATGCTTTAAACGTCAACAAAAATGTTGGTGAGTTATAGGTTTAACCTATATATATCAAATCGTAACAATAGACCACAAGATTTCATATTTCAATACACATCCCATACATAGAGATAAAAATCATTCATATGGTGAACACCTGCTAACCAACATTAACAAGATGCATAATATAAGAATATCCCCATCATTCCGGGACACCCTTCGGATATGATATAAATTTCGAAGTACTAAAGCATCCGGTACTTTGGATGGGGTTTGTTAGGCCCAATAGATCTATCTTTAGGATTCGCGTCAATTAGGGTGTCTGTTCCCTAATTCTTAGATTACCAGACTTAATAAAAAGGGGCATATTCGATTTCGATAATTCAACCATAGAATGTAGTTTCACGTACTTGTGTCTATTTTGTAAATCATTTATAAAACCTGCATGTATTCTCATCCCAAAAATATTAGATTTTAAAAGTGGGACTATAACTCACTTTCACAGATTTTTTTACTTCGTCGGGAAGTAAGACTTGACCACTGGTTGATTCACGAACCTATAACAATATATACATATATATCAAAGTATGTTCAAAATATATTTACAACACTTTTAATATATTTTGATGTTTTAAGTTTATTAAGTCAGCTGTCCTCGTTAGTAACCTACAACTAGTTGTCCACAGTTAGATGTACAGAAATAAATCGATAAATATTATCTTGAATCAATCCACGACCCAGTGTATACGTATCTCAGTATTGATCACAACTCAAACTATATATATTTTGGAATCAACCTCAACCCTGTATAGCTAACTCCAACATTCACATATAGAGTGTCTATGGTTGTTCCGAAATATATATAGATGTGTCGACATGATAGGTCGAAACATTGTATACGTGTCTATGGTATCTCAAGATTACATAATATAAAATACAAGTTAATTAAGTTATGGTTGGAATAGATTTGTTACCAATTTTCACGTAGCTAAAATGAGAAAAATTATCCAATCTTGTTTTACCCATAACTTCTTCATTTTAAATCCGTTTTGAGTGAATCAAATTGCTATGGTTTCATATTGAACTCTATTTTATGAATCTAAACAGAAAAATTATAGGTTTATAGTCGGAAAAATAAGTTACAAGTCGTTTTTGTAAAGGTAGTCATTTCAGTCGAAAGAACGACGTCTAGATGACCATTTTAGAAAACATACTTCCACTTTGAGTTTAACCATAATTTTTGGATATAGTTTCATGTTCATAATAAAAATCATTTTCTCAGAATAACAACTTTTAAATCAAAGTTTATCATAGTTTTTAATTAACTAACCCAAAACAGCCCGCGGTGTTACTACGACGGCGTAAATCCGGTTTTACGGTGTTTTTCGTGTTTCCAGGTTTTAAATCATTAAGTTAGCATATCATATAGATATAGAACATGTGTTTAGTTGATTTTAAAAGTCAAGTTAGAAGGATTAACTTTTGTTTGCGAACAAGTTTAGAATTAACTAAACTATGTTCTAGTGATTACAAGTTTAAACCTTCGAATAAGATAGCTTTATATGTATGAATCGAATGATGTTATGAACTTCATTACTACCTTAAGTTCCTTGGATAAACCTACTGGAAAATAGAAAAATGGATCTAGCTTCAATGGATCCTTGGATGGCTCGAAGTTCTTGAACCAGAATCATGACACGAAAACAAGTTCAAGTAAGATCATCACTTGAAATAAGATTGTTATAGTTATAGAAATTGAACCAAAGTTTGAATATGATTATTACCTTGTATTAGAATGATAACCTACTGTAAGAAACAAAGATTTCTTGAGGTTGGATGATCACCTTACAAGATTGGAAGTGAGCTAGCAAACTTGAAAGTATTCTTGATTTTATGAAACTAGAACTTTTGGAATTTATGAAGAACACTTAGAACTTGAAGATAGAACTTGAGAGAGATCAATTAGATGAATAAAATTGAAGAATGAAAGTGTTTGTAGGTGTTTTTGGTCGTTGGTGTATGGATTAGATATAAAGGATATGTAATTTTGTTTTCATGTAAATAAGTCATGAATGATTACTCATATTTTTGTAATTTTATGAGATATTTCATGCTAGTTGCCAAATGATGGTTCCCACATGTGTTAGGTGACTCACATGGGCTGCTAAGAGCTGATCATTGGAGTGTATATACCAATAGTACATACATCTAAAAGCTGTGTATTGTACGAGTACGAATACGGGTGCATACGAGTAGAATTGTTGATGAAACTGAACGAGGATGTAATTGTAAGCATTTTTGTTAAGTAGAAGTATTTTGATAAGTGTCCTGAAGTCTTTCAAAAGTGTATGAATACATATTAAAACACTACATGTATATACATTTTAACTGAGTCGTTAAGTCATCGTTAGTCGTTACATGTAAATGTTGTTTTGAAACCTTTAGGTTAACGATCTTGTTAAATGTTGTTAACCCAATGTTTATAATATCAAAATAGATTTTAAATTATTATATTATCATGATATTATGATGTAAGAATATCTCTTAATATGATATATATACATTAAATGTCGTTACAACGATAATCGTTACATATATGTCTCGTTTCAAAATCATTAAGTTAGTAGTCTTGTTTTTACATATGTAGTTCATTGTTAATATACTTAATGATATGTTTACATATCATAATATCATGTTAACTATATATATAACCATATATATGTCATCATATAGTTTTTACAAGTTTTAACGTTCGTGAATCACCAGTCAACTTAGGTGGTCAATTGTCTATATGAAACCTATTTCAATTAATCAAGTCTTAACAAGTTTGATTTCTTAACATGTTGGAAACATTTAATCATGTAAATATCAATCTCAATTAATATATATAAACATGGAAAAGTTCGGGTCACTACAGTGGTAATGGTACTGTTGGCATTGATGATGGTAGTACTGGTTATGCTACTGATGCTGCTGCTGGTGTTTGTAATCTCTGCACCATATTCTCCAAAGCCACTACCCGAGCGCGAAGCTCGTTGACTTCTTCTATTACACCGGGGTGATTGTCGGTTCGGACGAGTGGATAAATAAAATCTAAAATTTGATGTAATATATAATCATGACGAGATACTCTAGAAATGAGCGAAAAAATGGTATTTCGGACAGGTTCACCGGTAAGTGCTTCAGGTTCTTCGTCAAGAGGGCAATGTGGTGGATGGAAGGGATCACCTTCTTCTTGTCTCCAATGATTGAGGAGGTTACGAACCCATCCCCAATTCATCCAGAATAGGTGATGACTGATTGGTTGATCTATTCTGGTCACATTGCTTTCGGAGCTTGAATGGGATTCCATTTCGGAATCTGAGTGACTTGAACTGATGACGAATTCTATTTCGTACGATTGGATAAAGGATTTTTTTTCCGATATGAAATTATTTTGGCTAACGGATGGTATTCTAATTACATAGAATATATATATATATATATATATATATATATATATATATATATATATATATATATAGATCAAAAGATTTCGTAGATTACGGAGGACTTTGCGGGATATGTTAGGCAAAGTTTAAAGTAACAGATACGATAAGATATGATTTAGCAGATATGCTAAGATATGAATTTTTGTCTATACACTATTCATGCAATCAATGCAGCAAGACGTGTCTTAGACTAAAAATGATAAGCAGGTAATTTCCTAAGGATGATAAGTAGTTAATTTTCGACACAAAATGATAAGCAAAACTTTTGACATGCAGACACGGTCGAAGTCCAGACTCACTAATGCATCCTATCGACTTATCAGTTAGACACACTAATGCAGACCTGGTTTGCTAAGACCACCGCTCTGATACCAACTGAAAGGATCCGTTCATATACATTATAAACGATTCACAATAGTTGATTACATTGCGAGGTATTTGAACTCTATATGATACATTTTACAAATATTGCATTCGTTTTTAAAAGACAAACTTTCTTTACATCGAAAATTGATAGGCATGCATACCATTTCATAATATCCATTATCCAACTATAAATTGATTTAACTTTAATCTTTGATGAACTCAATAACTCGAATGCAACGTTCTTCGAAATATGCTATGAAAGACTCCAAGTAATATCTTTAAAATGAGCAAATGCACAGCGGAAGATTTCTTTAACACCTGAGAATAAACATGCTTTAAAGTGTCAACCAAAAGGTTGGTGAGTTCATTAGTTTATCATAATCATTTATTTCCATCATTTTAATAGACCACAAGAATTTCATTTCCAGTTCTCATAAATATATGTCACATGCATAGTGATAAAAATAATCATTCATATGATGAACACCTGGTAACCGACATTAACTAGATACATATAAGAATATCCCCTATCATTCCGGGATCCTCCTTCGGACATGATATAAATTTCGAAGTACTAAAGCATCCGATACTTTGGATGGGGTTTGTTAGGCCCAATAGATCTATCTTTAGAGTTCGCGTCAATTAGGGTGTATGTTCCGTAATTCTTAGATTACCAGACTTTAATAAAAATGGGCATATTCGATTTCGATAATTCAACCATAGAATGTAGTTTCAATTACTTGTGTCTATTTCGTCAAACATTTATAAAAACGCATGTATTCTCAGTCCCAAAAATATAAAGGGTAAAAAGGCAAATGAAACTCACCATACTGTATTTCGTAGTAAAAATACATATAACGTCAATGAACAAGTGCAAGGTTGGCCTCGAATTCACGAACCTAAATTAATTATATATATTTATGTGTTGGTCAATATTTGTCTAACAAATTAGGTCAAGTCATAGTGTACCACAATCCTAATGCTCGAGACTAATATGCAAAAGTCAACAAAAGTAAATTTGACTCAAAATAATTTCCAAAAATCTATACATGATTAATATATAGTTTAAATATCGTCGTTTTATATTTTTAAATATTTTTAAAAGATTTATTAGAGTAAATAATATAATTTATGTATTAATAAATAAAATTTTATATTAAATTTATATAATAAAATATACTTTTATATATATTAAGTAATAAAATTTATAGGGTTAATTTAATATCACAAAGATAATATGATAGTTATTATTAAAGTAAGTTATTACACGTAGTAAAATATGTTTGTATCACATATTTATTTGATAAAATAATATCTATAATGATAGTAAGTAAAAGTTGTATTATTTTGTAATAATAATTATTATTATAAAAATATCAATATTTATAATTACTAAGATGACATTATAATAAAATGATAATTCTAATTATGATAACTTTAATATTTACGATAATTTTTAATATTATCTTTAAAATAATAATTCTATTTAAAATAATAATAATAATGATATTTTATAGTAACAATGACATTTCTATTAAAATGATAATTTTTGTTAAAATGATAGTTTTAATACTAACGATACTTTTAATAATAATTGTAATGATAAAAATAATAAGAACGATAATTTTATCTAAATCAATATCTTATTATATTTTAATTTCATCATGATACTCTTACTCATTATTTCCTAATCGTTTCGTTTAATAGCTTTTAATTATCTTTTATATCGTGTTCATAATAGTGATAATAATAGTAATCAAAATAATTAGGTGTTACAAATATTTGTTTTAATTACACTAATATTAATAATGATAGTTACTATAACATTATTAACGATAATACTAATAATTATCTTAATGATAATATAGTAATAATAATAATAACAATAACAATAACAATAACCATTTTTAAATAATGATATATATATTAATAATGATAATAATAATAATAATAATACTACTACTACTAATAATAATAATAATAATAATAATAATAATAATAATAATAATAATAATAATAATAATAATAATAATAATAATAATAATAATTGGATAATAATAATAATACTAATTATAACTTTAACGATAATAACAATAGTAATAATAAAAAAAATAACAATTTTTAATGATAAATCCCTTTTATTGATAAAGATAATAATAATGATAATAATAAGATAAAACTAGAACGACGATAAAAACTACGATAATAATAATCATTTTTAATAAAAATATCAAAAATTCAATTGATTATAACTTCTAATCTGTTCATCGAAACCATTCGATATCTAAAGGAAAAGTTCTTAATTTTTCGCTAGCTTTCCAAGGACATGCATATCTTATACCTTATCTCAACCGCAAGTGTAACTAATTCAAGATTCAACCTAACATGTCTAAGGGCAATATAAAAAGTACAAGCATGCATAATCCTAAATACTCGAGCACTAGTCAGGGATACACTATTAGTATGTAAAAGTTAAATTTTGAGTACTCACGTATCAATATTGAGATTCAATATTGCAGGAAAGGTACGTCAACGGAAATGATAAACACTATATTGACCTCATGAGCATACCCATGAACCATACTCAATCACCTCCATAGCTATAACCCATAATTTCCTTAATCCTATCCTACTCGAAAAACAATTTCGAAATCACTCGAACAGCACTCCGTCGTAATATTTTATGTATACTAATAATATCTTGAAATAATACGGAGTAAATATATATATGTAAATCGATTGAGAGAGTTTAGAGAAAAATATTTTCAAGTTTCTATGAAATAATGAAACATATTGAATTCTATTTATAATAGATTTTTGAATTATTAAAGTATGAATTATTAAAGTGAATTATTAAATTATGAATTATTAAAGTGAATTATTAAAGTATGAATTATTAAAGTGAATTATTAAAGTATGAATTATTAAAGTGAATTATTAAAGTTAAAGTAAAGTAAAAATAAAGTAAAGGTAAAGTTTAAGTATAGTAAAAGTATAAAACTATGTACGTATAATACGCGTATAAATATATATAATATTAATTTAAATCGTTATATATATTTAATAAAATAAAATATAAATCTCGTTATCTTTATCATACTAGTTCAGTAATGAGTTGTCAAAAGTGGTTCTAGATATTTATAAAAGTTATATACATTTTAATAATAAAGTTCTTTTTAAACTGAAAACGTTTTTGTACGTTTGAAACTAAATAGATCAATCGAGTCTTTATGAGATTCAATCTTCCACTATCCTTTTTATAGTTCTCAATGATTGACAATTTGTTCTTATTTATAAATCACTTTACCATTTTCTGAATATTGTTAAAATGGAAAGATTTCTCAAATCAACGTGGGCCTTTCAACAGAGACTTGTAATCATAATTCAATATATCTGATAATTCAATCATTTGATCTTATCTTCTAATTCTATTGATAAACATTTTGAAACAGATACAATCATATAAAGTATTTAATCTAATATTTTGTTTACGTTTCAAGTTATAATATATATACACATATACATATATAATCATATTCGTTTAATGGTTCGTGAATCGTTGGAACTTGGTCGAGGTTGAATGAATGTATGAACATAGTTTAAAATTCTTAAAATTTAACTTAACAAATATTGCTTATCGTGTTGGAAATATATAAAGATTAAAGTTTAAATTTGGTTGGAAATTTCTGGGTTGTCACATTATATACATAAAAAATGAGACTATTAATTTAAGAAACTCGAAAACGATATATATAACGATTATCGTTATAACAACGTCTTACTAGGTACATATGAATCATATTAAGATATTGATACACTTAGTTAATTATGTTAAATGATAAGTAAATATATTATTAAGTGTATTAACAATGAAATACATATGTAAAAATAAGACTATTAACTTAATGATTTCGAAACGAGACATATATGTAACGATTATCTTTGTAACGACATTTAACTGTATATATATCATACTAAGATATATTATATATCATAATATCATGATAATATAACAATTTAACATCTCATTTGTTATAATAAACAATGGGTTAACAACATTCAACAAGATCGTTAACCTAAAGGTTTCAAAACAACATTTACATGTAACGACTAACGATGACTTAACGACTCAGTTAAAATGTATATACATGTAGTGTTTTAATATGTATTCATATACTTTTGAAAGACTTCAAGACACTTATCAAAATACTTCTACTTAACAAAAATGCTTACAATTACATCCTCGTTCAGTTTCATCAACAATTCTACTCGTATGCACCCGTATTCGTACTCGTACAATACACAGCTTTTAGATGTATGTACTATTGGTATATACACTCCAATGATCATCTTTTAGCAGCCCATGTGAGTCACCTAACACATGTGGGAACCATCATTTGGTAACTAGCATGAAATATCTCATAAAATTACAAAAATATGAGTAATCATTCATGACTCATTTACATGAAAAAAAAATTACATATCCTTTATATCTAATCCATACACCAACGACCAAAAACACCTACAAACACTTTCATTCTTCAATTTTATTCATCTAATTGATCTCTCTCAAGTTCTATCTTCAAGTTCTAAGTGTTCTTCATAAATTCCAAAAGTGCTAGTTTCATAAAATCAAGAATACTTCCAAGATTGCAAGTTTACTTCCAAGTTTTCTAAATCCATTCCAAGTAATCATCCAAGATCAAGAAACCTTTGTTAATTACAGTAGTTTATCTTTCTAATACAAGGTAATAATCATATTCAAACTTTAATTCAATTTCTATAACTATAACAATCTTATTTCGAGTGGAAATCTTACTTGAAATTGTTTTCGAGTCATGATTCTGCTTCAAGAACTTTCAAGCCTTCCAAGGATCCTTTGAAGCTAGATCTATTTTTCTCATTTCCAGTAGATTTATCCAAGGAACTTGAGGTAGTAATGATGTTCATAACATCATTCGATTCATACATATAAAGCTATCTTATTCGAAGGTTTAAACTTGTAATCACTAGAACATAGTTTAGTTAATTCTAAACTTGTTCGCAAATAAAAGTTAATCCTTCTAACTTGACTTTTAAAATCAACTAAACACATGTTCTATATCTATATGATATGCTAACTTAATGATTTAAAACCTGGAAACACGAAAAACACCGTAAAACCGGATTTACGCCGTCGTAGTAACACCGCGGGCTGTTTTGGGTTAGTTAATTAAAAACTATGATAAACTTTGATTTAAAAGTTGTTATTCTGGGAAAATGATTTTTATTATGAACATGAAACTATATCCAAAAATTATGGTTAAACTCAAAGTGGAAGTATGTTTTCTAAAATGGTCATCTAGACGTCGTTCTTTCGACTAAAATGACTACCTTTACAAAAACGACTTGTAAATTATTTTTCCGACTATAAACCTATAATTTTTCTATTTAGATTCATAAAATAGAGTTCAATATGAAACCATAGCAATTTGATTCACTCAAAACGGATTTAAAATGAAGAAGTTATGGGTAAAACAAGATTGGATAATTTTTCTCATTTTAGCTACGTGAAAATTGGTAACAAATCTATTCCAACCATAACTTAATCAACTTGTATTGTATATTATGTAATCTTGAGATACCATAGACACGTATACAAAGTTTCGACCTATCATGTCGACACATCTATATATATTTCGGAACAACCATAGACACTCTATATGTGAATGTTGGAGTTAGCTATACAGGGTTGAGGTTGATTCCAAAATATATATAGTTTGATTTGTGATCAATACTGAGATACGTATACACTGGGTCATGGATTGATTCAAGATAATATTTATCGATTTATTTCTGTACATCTAACTGTGGACAACTAGTTGTAGGTTACTAACGAGGACAGCTGACTTAATAAACTTAAAACATCAAAATATATTAAAAGTGTTGTAAATATATTTTGAACATACTTTGATATATATGTATATATTGTTATAGGTTCGTGAATCAACCAGTGGCCAAGTCTTACTTCCCGACGAAGTAAAAATCTGTGAAAGTGAGTTATAGTCCCACTTTTAAAATCTAATATTTTTGGGATGAGAATACATGCAGGTTTTATAAATGATTTACAAAATAGACACAAGTACGTGAAACTAAATTCTATGGTTGAATTATCGAAATCGAATATGCCCCTTTTTATTAAGTCTGGTAATCTAAGAATTAGGGAACAGACACCCTAATTGATGCGAATCCTAAAGATAGATCTATTGGGCCTAACAAACCCAATCCAAAGTACCGGATGCTTTAGTACTTCGAAATTTATATCATATCCGAAGGGTGTCCCGGAATGATGGGGATATTCTTATATATGCATCTTGTTAATGTCGGTTACCAGGTGTTCACCATATGAATGATTTTTATCTCTATGTATGGGATGTGTATTGAAATATGAAATCTTGTGGTCTATTGTTACGATTTGATATATATAGGTTAAACCTATAACTCACCAACATTTTTGTTGACGTTTAAAGCATGTTTATTCTCAGGTGAATACTAAGAGCTTCCGCTGTTGCATACTAAAATAAGGACAAGATTTGGAGTCCATGTTTGTATGATATTGTGTAAAAACTGAATTCAAGAAACTGATTTCGATGTAATATATTTGTATTGTAAACCATTATGTAATGGTCGTGTGTAAACAGGATATTTTAGATTATCATTATTTGATAATCTACGTAAAGCTTTTTAAACCTTTATTTATGAAATAAAGGTTATGATTTGTTTTAAAAATGAATGCAGTCTTTGAAAAACGTCTCATATAGAGGTCAAAACCTCGCAACGAAATCAATTAATATGGAACGTTTTTAATCAATAAGAACGGGACATTTCACTGTCCCTCTCAATTCTGGATAAAATATAAAAAGTGTTGAAATTTATTAATTAGCTTCTAAATATATTTTTATTAAGCCTAAAATTTATAGAACTCATTTTCGGATCACCGTTTATTTTAAAATCATATAAGTTCGAATTAAACTTTTTAAATAATAATCAAAATGTCCAACGAGTATTACAATCATTTAATATATATATATATATATATATATATATATATATATATATATATATATATATATTAATATACTTTTATGTATATATAGATATGTTTTAAATAATAATTATTATAATATCATAGTTCATAAAGACAACATTAAATATTTCAGATTATACTTCCAATTATTATTTATATATATACACACATATCTAGAGAAAATTGCGCGGATAGTCCCTGTGGTTTGTAGCACCCAGCGTGGATAGACAAAGTTGGTGATTTGAGTGTGGATAGTCCTTGTGACTTAAAAGTGGAGCAAAGATAGCCCAGTTCACTAACATTGTTAACTTTTTTCGTTAAAATTGAATCATGTGCCAAGCATGTGAGGGTATTTTCGTCATTTACAGGAGTTTAATCAACTCAATTATTTATATATATATTTAATAAATAAATAAATATAAATATAAAATATAATATAAATATAAATAGATATAAATATAAATATATAAATATAAATATAATACAGCACATATTATCACGTGCTATTTTCTTTAGCTTCTGCCGATTCATCCAAAATACAGCATTCACTTCACCATAATTCCCAAACAGAAAATGACAACCCTAAATGAGCAGATTCCACAATCGTTGTCGCCGCTGTACACGAGTTGTGGTACGGGAAGATCCGTTCGTCAGGTTTGATTCCAATATCTTTTTTTTGTTGTTGATTTTTGTTTAGATTGTTTATCTGTGTGTTTGAACTGCTACTCACCGATTAGAGGTTCGGTTAAAATCATCCAACGATTCGTCTTATTTGAAGTCAATTCTGGATCCAATTTGCGCTAGAAAATTTGATCTTTACAATTAATTAAATATGAAAAATTTTGATATGAATTTTTTTGAAGAGAAAGTTGTCATCGGGAAGATGATGCGTAATTTTTTTTTCTAATTCTTCATTAATGTTATTAAAATTAAAATGCAGGATCTCAGCAAATTTGGTTTAATTTTATTACCAAATCAAAATTAAAATTAAAACTAAATTATAGAAAGGGATGTCAAGAAGGACGTTTTTGGAGTATGATTCCCTCATGAAAGTTGTTAGATATCATCTTGCTAATGCTTGAAAATCATCAATTGAACCAGAAACAACATCCACACTTCGAATTTATTGATGAACGAAAAAGTTGACTTTTTAGCCCCAATTTTTGACTTTGCAAATTCGTGATCATTTGAAGGATTTGGAAGCTATAAATTTCCAGAAAGTATCACGACATGATTGCTAACACATCTACACTTTTATTTTTCTTCAATTGTTAATTTGAAATTTTGAGTTCATGAATGTGAAGAAGAAACGAACAGTACGAGCTAAAATTTGATATATCCGCAAATTTTTGAAGCTAGGATCTGTGAGATTTGACTCTTTATCTGTGATACCAGATGTAAGGTTAGAATTCATCAAATCGTGTTTGTTTGATCTTGTATGTATTGTATGCGTGTGTTTGTATATGTAACAGATTGTATGTATCTAATATAAATGTAAGATGATGATGATTAATAGATGAAGATCAGTAGCAGATTAATAGATAAAGTGTTTAATTTTGTAGCTTCTGTAAATATGTAAATGTTTTTTTTTTTTTTTTTTTTTTTTGTAGAAGGGAAAAGAAAGTCAAAGAAAAGATGAAAGAGGAAGAAGAGTAGGGCAAATTCCAAAAATACCCTCACATGCTTGGCACATGATTCAGTTTTAACGGAAAAAGTTAACAGTGTTACTGAACTGGGCTATCCTTGCTCCACTTTAAGTCACAAGGACTATCCACACTCAAAACATCAACTTTGTCTATCCATACTGGCTGGTACAAACCACAGGGACTATCCGCGTAATTTTCTCACATATCTATTTACGAATAGTTGTTCGTGAATCGTCGAGAATGGTCGAAGGTCATTTGAATATATGAAACAGTTCAAAATTTTTGAGACTCAACCTATAGACTTTGCTTATCGTGTCGAAATCATATTAAGATTAAGATTAAATTTTATCAGAAATTTCCGGGTCGTCACACTACCTACCCGTTAAAGAAATTTCGTCCCGAAATTTGATTGGGATGGTCATGGCTGACAATAAGTATGTTTTCATGACGCATACGATCTAAAAATTAGAGTTTTATCATCATTGAGTAATATAGATAAAACAATTCAATTAGGCGAAGAGTATAAGTGAAGTTATCACAAAGGAGTGAAATGAGTAAGTGTAGATTCGTCATATCTTTTGACGTTGATAGGATTGATTTCCAGAGTTCAAGGGATTTGGAGAAAATCTTCGAAATCTAAAAGATTTGATTCTTCGGTGAATAAGGAAATTAAGATCTCTATAATTAATTGCAGAAATCTGCCTTGATTTCTTTATCGATTATTTCATTATAAATTAACCTCTTCCGTTCCATTATTTTCACCACTCCTATACTAAATTTCCAATTTCAAAAGATTGTGAAAATGCTTAATCCAGTTCTGATACTTGTCCTTATCCTTACTATCTCAACACTCATTCTCCTTTTCCAACTACCACTGGTGTAATCTGTTTTCTTCTACTTCACCCTTGGGGTTATAATGTTTTTAATTCTCCCGTGTCTTTATGTTGTAATTGAAAGGACCCGTTCATATACATTATAAACGATTCACAATAGTTGATTACATTGCGAGGTATTTGACCTCTATATGATACATTTTACAAAAATTGCATTCGTTTTTAAAAGACAAACTTTCTTTACATCGAAAATTGACAGGCATGCATACCATTTCATAATATCCACTATCCAACTATAAATTGATTTAATAATAATCTTTGATGAACTCAATGACTCGAATGCAACGTTCTTCGAAATATGCTATGAAAGACTCCAAGTAATATCTTTAAAATGAGCAAATGCACAGCGGAAGATTTCTTTAACACCTGAGAATAAACATGCTTTAAAGTGTCAACCAAAAGGTTGGTGAGTTCATTAGTTTATCATAATCATTTATTTCCATCATTTTAATAGACCACAAGAATTTCATTTTCAGTTCTCATAAATATACGTCCCATGTATAGAGACAAAAATAATCATTCATATGGTGAACACCTGGTAACCGACATTAACTAGATACATATAAGAATATCCCCTATCATTCCGGGATCCTCCTTCGGACATGATATAAATTTCGAAGTACTAAAGCATCCGGTACTTTGGATGGGGTTTGTTAGGCCCAATAGATCTATCTTTAGGATTCACATCAATTAGGGTGTCTGTTCCCTAATTCTTAGATTACCAGACTTAAATAAGAATATCCCCTATCATTCCGGGATCCTCCTTCGGACATGATATAAATTTCGAAGTACTAAAGCATCCAGTACTTTGGATGGGGTTTTTTAGGCCCAATAGATCTATCTTTAGGATTCGCGTCAATTAGGGTGTCTGTTCCCTAATTCTTAGATTACCAGACTTAATAAAAAGGGGCATATTCGATTTCGATAATTCAACCATAGAATGTAGTTTCAAGTACTTGTGTCTATTTCGTAAAACATTTATAAAAGTTGTGCATGTATTCTCAGCCCAAAAATATAAAGGGTAAAAAGGCAAATGAAACTCACCATACTGTATTTCGTAGTAAAAATACATATAACGTCATTGAACAAGTGCAAGGTTGGCCTCGGATTCACGAACCTAAATTAATTATATATATTTATATGTTGGTCAATATTTGTCTAACAAATTAGGTCAAGTCATAGTGTACCACAATCCTAATGCTCGAGACTAATATGCAAAAGTCAACAAAAGTAAATTTGACTCAAAATAATTTCCAAAAATCTATACATGATTAATATATAGTTTAAATATCGTCGTTTTATATTTTTAAATATTTTTAAAAGATTTATTAGAGTAAATAATATAATTTATTTATTAATAAATAAAATTTTATATTAAATTTATATAATAAAATATACTTTTATATATATTAAGTATTAAAATTTATAGGGTACATTTAATATCATAAAGATAATATGATAGGTATTATTAAAGTAAGTTATTACACGTAGTAAAATATGTTTGTATCACATATTTATTTGATAAAATAATATCTATAATGATAGTAAGTAAAAGTTGTATTATTTTGTAATAATAATTATTATTACAAAAATATCAATATTTATAATTACTAAGATGACATTATGATAAAACGATAATTCTAATTATGATAACTTTAATATTTACGATAATTTTTAATATTATCTTTAAAATAATAATTCTATTTAAAATAATAATAATAATGATATTTTATAGTAACAATGACATTTCTATTAAAATGATAATTTTTGTTAAAATGATAGTTTTAATACTAACGATACTTTTAATAATAATAGTAATGATAAAAATAATAAGAACGATAATTTTATCTAAATTAATATCTTATAATATTTTAATTTCATCATGATACTCTTACTCATTATTTCCTAATCGTTTCGTTTAATAGCTTTTAATCGTCTTTTATATCGTGTTCATAATAATGATAATAATAGTAATCAAAATATTTAGGTGTTACAATTATTTGTTTTAATTACACTAATATTAATAATGATAGTTACTATAATATTATTAACGATAATACTAATAATTATCTTAATGATAATATAGTAATAATAATAATAACAATAACAATAACCATTTTTAAATAATGATATATATATATTAATAATGATAATAATAATAATAATACTAATAATAATAATAATAATAATAATAATAATAATAATAATGATAATTGGATAATAATAATAATAATAATACTAATTATAACTTTAACGATAATAACGATAGTAATAAAAAAACAATTTTTAATGATAAATCTCTTTTATTGATAAAGATAATAATAATGATAATAATAAGATAAAACTAGAACGACGATAAAAACGACGATAATAATAATCATTTTTAATAAAAATATCGAAAATTTAATTGATTATAACTTCTAATCCATTTATCGAAACCATTCGATATCTAAAGGAAAAGTTCTTAATTTTTCGCTAGCTTTCCAAGGACATGCATATCTTATACCTTATCTCAACCGCAAGTGTAACTAATTCAAGATTCAACCTAACCTGTCTAAGGGCAATATCAAAAGTATAAGCATGCATAATCCTAAATACTCGAGCACTAGTCAGGGATACACTATTAGTATGTAAAAGTTAAATTATGAGTACTCACGTATCAATATTGAGATTCAATATTGCAGGAAAGGTACGTAGACGCAACGGAAATGATAAACACTATATTGACCTCACGAGCATACCCATGAACCATACTCAATCACCTCCATAGCTATAACCCATAATTTCCTTAATCCTATCCTACTCGAAAAACAATTTCAAAATCACTCGGACAACACTCCGTCGTAATATTTTATGTATACTAATAATATCTTGAAATAATACAGAGTAAATATATATATGTAAATCGATTGAGAGAGTTTAGAGAAAAATATTTTCAAGTTTCTATGAAATAATGAAACCTATTGAATTCTATTTATAATAGATTTTTGAATTATTAAAGTGAATTATTAAAGTATGAATTATTAAAGTGAATTATTAAAGTATGAATTATTAAAGTATAAATTATTAAAGTGAATTATTAAAGTATAAATTATTAAAGTATGAATTATTAAAGTGAATTATTAAAGTTAAAGTAAAGTAAAAATAAAGTAAATGTAAAGTTTAAGTATAGTAAAATTATAAAACTATGTACGTATTATACGCGTATAAATATATATAATATTAATTTAAATCGTTATATATATTTAATAAAATAAAATATAAATATCGTTATCTTTATCATACTAATTAAGTAATGAGTTGTCAAAAGTGGTTCTAGATATTTATAAAAGTTATATACGTTTTAATAATAAAGTTCTTTTTAAACTGAAAACGTTTTTGTACGTTTGAAACTAAATAGATCAATCGAGTCTTTATGAGATTCAATCTTCCACTATCCTTTGTCTAGTTCTCAATGATTGACAATTTGTTCTTATTTATAAATTACTTTACCATTTTCTGAATATTGTTAAAATGGAAAGATTTCTCAAATCAACGTGGGCCTTTTAACAGAGACTTGTAATCATAATTTAATATATCTGATAATTCAATCATTTGATCTTATCTTCTAATTCCATTGATAAACATTTTGAAACAGATACAATCGTATAAAGTATTTAATCTAATATTTTGTTTACGTTTCAAGTTATAATATATATACACATATACATATATAATCATATTCGTTTAATGGTTCATGAATCGTTGGAACTTGGTTGAGGTTGAATGAATGTATGAACATAGTTTAAAATTCTTGAAATTTAACTTAACAAATATTGCTTATTGTGTCGGAAACATATAAAGATTAAAGTTTAAATTTGGTTGGAAATTTTCGGGTTGTCACAGTAATAAACATTGATATACACGGTTTGTAATTTATGTGTTGTTATCGGGCTTTATATTCTCCCTTATATTTTGGAGCTCTTTGCCTTTTTATTCTCTTCTCGACTCTAATTACAGCAAGTAATGGTCCAGTATTCGTAGGTATGGTGTTTCGAATGAACATGGCTAATATTCTAAGAAAGAAATTGTATTAGCATGATCTGATTTGTTAAATTACCAGACATCACGGAAAAGATAGAACTATCAAGAAAATATGTTCTTGATATGGTTATAGATTTGATAGAATGTAAGAGTCGTGTAACATGGCACATGATGACGTTATAATCTGTGAATCATCACGTTCCATTTAGAAACTCAGCATGACTTACTGCAATATAATCACGTTGATCAAGTGTCATTATATTATACTAACTCATGCATCAATTTCCAATACTACTTCAAAAGCATTCTTATTTTAAATTCGAAGGTTTACAGAATATAGAAACTAAAATAGTTTCCTTTTATGATATAACACAGATAGCGCGGAGAGATAATTAATATTGGACGAGAATATTTATGAAGGTATCTTCAGAAATATTGAGGATATTAATAATAAAAGATACGATAATATTTATGAAGGTATCTTCCAAATCCCCAACTAATCACTAAAAGCTAGTGATTAAGGTTCTAAGACTCTCATAAAATCATATCTAGGGTGTTTTCATACCCAATTTATTCCGCTAAGTTAAACTTACCCATTTGACCCATTTCAAGTCCACCATGAACCCCAAAACACTTTTCACTTAACAACGCATGTGAGCTAGTGATTTAACTAACTATTTAAAACTCATTAACACCATTTATTACTTTGAAACCATAGGTTAGTCAATCATGAGTCCTCATGACTCAATCTTTCCCAAAAATCCTCAAAATCACCCACAATGGGTTTTATGTTCATCACTAACCCAAACCCTAACCCTTAACCAAATTAAATTAAGGAAATCAAGATTAGAGCTTACCACCACAACCACGACGTAGCTAATGACTAGATGTACAACTTTAATACACGCGATTTGGCTCGAAATCAACTTCTTCCTTCTTGATTTGAGCTTTCTCTCTCTCAAATGGGTTTCTCTATCTAAAATTGAAGTAGAAAGATGAAGGTGGTTGAAATGGAGTTATGACACTCCATCAACTGATCTTGTGGCCATTAACTCATCCCCAAGTGAATTTACCAAAAAGCCCTTCTAAAATATCTAATTAAAAGAAACATAATCTGCCAGTTGGAAAGGTGTGCGACGTGCTCCCATACATGTGCGGAGCACGCACAATGATCTGAACCGTCTCTAATCACAGTTTAATTACACACAGCTTCCCACACTTCATGTACCTTATTTACAATTTTGTACAATAAATATTAGGGTCTTACAACTCTCCCCCAATTGAATCAGAGCGCGTCCTCGCGATCCAAGCCGCATGACAAGAGGGAAGATACACCAACACAAATTCTTCGGGTTCCCATGTAAACTCAGAACCTTTACTACGACGCCATTGAACTTTAAAGGTTCTCACTTCCTTATTTCTCAATATTTTCACCTTTTCATCGAGTATAGCAATTGGCTCTTCAACATACTCTAACTTGTGGTTTAGCTCAATCTCGTCTAATGGCACCCATGACGAATCATCCGCAAGACACTTACGGAGATGAGAAACATGAAATGTATTATGGATCCCTGCAAGCTCTTCAGGTAATTCCAAACGATATGCAACTTCTGTGACGACCCGGAAATTTTCGACCAAATTTAAACTTAATCTTTATATAATTTCGAGACGATAAGCAAAGTCTGTAAAGTTGAGTCTCAAAAAGTTTGAACTATTTTCATATATTCATGTAACCTTCGACTGTCCCCGATGATTCACGAACCATTGCTTGTAAATATGTGGATATATATAAATATGTGTATTTAAATATATGTATAATATATATAATAACATGAACATTAATAAACTATTATATACATTTATTGTTATAAATAAATATGTACAATAAAATACATTGTAATAAAAACTATTATTTTATATGTATATTTCTTGTATATATTATAATATTTAATTTAATTATTTAATATATATTTATGTGCGTAGTAAATTTTGTTATTTAAAACTGTTTATATATATACATAGTGTATATTAAATATAATTAATTTTGAGCTTAAATGGTAAATGTCTGTAACTTTCGGTTGACGTTTAATTATTTTTAAAATAGGTCTAATATATATATATATATATATATATATATATATATATATATATATATATATATATATATATATATATATATATATATATATATGAAGTTTTAAAATAAAAGTTGTTCCAAAATTTGATTAAAAAGATAGTAGTTTTGATAAAAAAAAATTTTTTTTACCTTTTCAATCTAAGTTTTTGTACTCCGTACATATAAATTGGAAGAGAAAAGAAATAATTATCGAATCTTTTTGATCAGGTTTCAAACAGGTAATGACTGAAATAAATAAATGGACTTAATTTTAAAATATGAGATTTTTCTGAGTTAAATTATCGGTAACTGTTTAGCAATGGACACACCCCGTGAAAACTGTCGGTAGAATCCTACCAAATTTGAGGCGGCTTAATTATTTGATTACTATTCCTAATCACTGTATTCCTTTTGATTTCAATCATCAATCATCTCTTATATATATATATATATATATATATATATATATATATATATATATATATATATATATATATATATATATATATATATATATATATATATATATATATATATATAATATATATATACATCTCATATATAGATACATAGAGATATGCATATATAGAACCCGATCACTTTAATCTTCTTATTTCTTCCTTCTCCATCGATAACCTGCCCGACCACCACAGACTCGCCATTTCTTTCTTTTCTTTCTATTTTCCCTTTGTTCGAACTTCTACACAATGAAACCCACTTGAATATATATATATATATATATATATATATATATATATATATATATATATATATTATATATATATATATATATATATATATATATATATATATATATATATATATATATATATATATATATATATATAATATATATATACATCTCATATATAGATACATAGAGATATGCATATATAGAACCCGATCACTTTAATCTTCTTATTTCTTCCTTCTCCATCGATAACCTGCCCGACCACCACAGACTCGCCATTTCTTTCTTTTCTTTCTATTTTCCCTTTGTTCGAACTTCTACACAATGAAACCCACTTGAACGAAAACTACTAGAATGAAACCACCTGCAACAAAAACCCATTTGCTTTCTATTTTGTAACCCACTCCATAATCCTCATCATCAAACCACAGTATCTTATTCGATAGTTATATTATACTATTGTTAATGAATCGACACCCCAAACTCGACATCAAATATTACTTCCCTACTGCTTCTATTTTTATGTTTTAAACCGATCAAACCACCGCCATTAAAACATTCCACAGCTGCAACTATTTTGTTTAACTTAAGGTTCATCGTCATCGTGTTTATTCACTGCCGTTGTTTCCACGTTTCCTTTTCTATTTTCATTATTTTTATTCGACAGGAACAACCAACAATTGATCACCCTTTTGCATCAAGACGATCGAAATCTCTTTAAAGTAAACCCCCATCGAACCACCTTAAACCCATCATTATACAATCAACATCACCACCTCAGATATTTTTTTTATCAAACAGTTTACTCTTTCTTTTCTAATTCGTTCCTTTATTTTACAACTAAGAAACCACTACTAAATCACTTTGTATGAGTACTGTAGCACTAACGATGAAGATGATGAATAGTGTTTTTGATTTTATGTGATCGTGATGATGATGATGTCATTTACAACTACTGCAAGATCTCTTCTGTTTTGTTAATGTTTCTATAACGATGATGGGATTGGAGGATAACAACGGTGAAGATGATAACAAGTTAGGACGGTGCCGGTCGATACTTTTGTTTTGTGCTTTTACTACCTTTCGAAGGGTGCCCAAACCAAACCCCTGTTTATTTAACGAATTTTTTTTTGTTTTTGTTTGATCACCGCTTTAAATACTGCCAATTGATCGGAAGTTATAAAAAAAAAAAGAAACGAACGTGTACAGTGAGGTTTTATTTTCTTCTATAGGCCAAAGAGTTCTTTTGTTTCTAGTTGTGCCGAGTTTTGTGTTGGACCAAGATCCAGCTGATAATTCTTGTTGGGTCGGGTACTTATGATTGGGCCGAATTTTTAGACGGGCCATTAGCAGATATCACGATGGTATATGTATATGATAGATGATGGTGAGCTAGAAAGTAAAATGCAGTTGACTAGTTTATGGGAGTGTTGGGTGAACGAGAGGTCATGGGTTCGAGCCCGGGCAGGGTCATTATTCTTTTTAAGGCCTATTTTATGAGGTAGCTATTCTCATTATATTTATTATTATTATTATTAATATTATTATTATTATTGTTATTATTATTATTAATTGTTGTTGTTATTAATTTAATTATTATTATCACTAATATTAGAAATATGATTATTAGTATTATCATTATTATTGTTACTAGTATTATAACTATTATTAATTTTAGTATTATTATAATTATTATTATTTTTAACAAATAAATGTTATCTATATAAAAATATATTACAAGTCAACTAATATTACATACTAATATGTTTTTAACTAATATATTACCATTTATATTGATAAAACTTTAATTAAATTATATATATATTATAAGAATAATTATATTTAAAGATACTAATTTTAATAAATTATAAATATAAGTAAACTTAGTTGATTAAATGGGATATGTGTTAATATATACTTGATATAGGTTCGTGAATCCGAGGCCAGCCTTGCATTGTTCAGTTCAGCCGTATGCATATTTTTACTACAAAATATCGTATTGTGAGTTCATTTGATTCCCTTTTACTCTTTACATTTTTGGGACTGAGAATACATGCGCTGTTTTTATAACTGTTTCCTAAATGCTTTTGAGATATATTTTTGAACTGAGAATACATGAACTGTTTTAATAAATGATTGACGAAATAGACACAAATATTCAAAACTACATTCTATGATAAAATTATTTGGATTCAGAGGTTCGATTTAGTAGTTAACGGAGAGATGATTTTGCATTGCGTACGCATTAGCTCCCGTTTTAACTACCATCGGCGGGATGATTTTACATTGCACGCACACACTAGCCCCCGATGTATTGTATTGTATTATAGTCGACTTTGTAGTTGGTAACGGAGGGATGATTTTGCATTGCGTATGCATTAGCCCCCGTTTCAGCTACCCTCGGAGGGATGATTTTGCATTGTGTACGCATTAGCCCCCATTGGTGAGTTGTTTGAAAGGTTCCGGTGTTCTTCATATGAATGATTTTACAGCAGGAATAGACCTGCACAGATTGTTTTTTAATTATGAGTATCTTGTGGTCTATTAAAATGATGAATTTTATTGTTTACGATAAACCTATGAACTCACCAACCTTTTGGTTGACACTTGAAAGCATGTTTATTCTCAGGTATGAAAGAAATCTTCCGCTGTGCATTTGCTCATTTTAGAGATATTACTTGGAGTCATTCATGACATAATTCAAAAGACGTTGCATTCGAGTCGTTGAGTTCATCAAGATTATTATTAAGTCAATTATGTGGGATATATTATGAAATGGTATGCATGTAGTCAATTTTCGATGTAAAGAAAGTTTGTATTTTAAAAACGAATGCAATGTTTGTAAAATGTATCATATAGAGGTCAAATACCTGGTGATGTAATCAATTATTGTGAATCGTTTATAATCGATATGAACGGGGCATTTCAACTTCACCAACGCGAGCTAAAATTTTAAATGGCCCAATAAACCGAGGAGCTAACTTTTCCCATTTTTGGAATCGAATAATACCCTTCCACGGCGAAACCTTAAACATCACCATGTCACCTTCTTGGAACTCAATCGGTCGCCTACGCTTATCGGCATACGACTTTTGTCTATCTTGAGCCGCTTTCAAATGAGTTCGAATCATCTCGATCTTATTATTTGTCTCTAAAACCAAATCGGTACTCCCGATTTCCCTTTGTCCCACTTCACCCCAACAAATTGGAGTTCGAAACCTACGCCCATAAAGCATCTCATAAGGTGGTATTCCAATACTAGCATGATAACTATTGTTGTACAAGAATTCCACCAAAGGCAAATGTTCATCCCAACTATCACCGAAATCGATAATACACGCCCGTAACATATCCTCCAATATTTGATTCGTACATTCGGTTTGACCGTCCGTTTGAGGATGGTACACCGTACTCATATTCACCCTCGTACCCATGTCTTCATGAAACTTTTTCCAAAATCGAGAAGTAAAACGCGTGTCCCGATCTGAAACGATAGACGCGGGAACGCCATGTCTCGATATCACCTCTTTAATGAACATTTTCGCAAGTACCTCCGATGTAATTGCTTCTTTAATAGGAAGAAACAAAGTACTTTTCATCAATCTATCAACGATCACCAGTATCAAATTGGGTTCTTGCCATTTTCGGCAACTTGGTAATAAAATCCATGGTAATATGCTCCTACTTCCACTTCGGGATTTCTAAAGGTTGCAATTTACCATAAGATTTTTGATGTTCCGCTTTTACTTGCAAACACGTAACACATTGTTCAACATATTTAACTACATCACATTTCATTCAGGGCCACCAATACTCTTTCTTCAAATCGAGGTACATTTTTGTTGCACCCGGATGAATGGAATACTTTGACTTGTGCGCTTCATCAAGAAGCACCTTTCGGTAATCCCCCATCTTTGGTACCCACACCCTATTTTGAAAGGATAACAACCCGTGAGGGCCTAAATAAATAGACTCTGTTTGCCCCACAATTTGTTCTTCATGTTTGTTATTAACAAAAGCTTCAATTTGAATCTCACTGAGCTTAACAAGAAAATCATTAGTAATTATCATACGTAACAATCCTAATAGTATCGCCGGATGTTGACTCTTTCGACTTAACGCATCCGCGACCAAATTCGCCTTGCCCGGATGATAAAGTATCTCACAATCATAGTCTTTTACGACATCCATCCATCTACGTTGACGAGAATTCAAATCTCGTTGGTCAAAAAGATGTTTCAAACTCTTGTGATCCGAATAAATCGTACACTTGACACCATACAAGTAATGGCGCCAAATTTTCAACGCATGTACCACCGACACCAATTCAAGATCATGAGTCGGGTATATCTTTTATGTTCCTTCAATTGTCGAGAGGCATAAGCGATGACTTTACCTCTTTGCATTAGAACACACCCGATTATATTTAATTAGGCATCATAATAAACCGTCATATCTTTCACACCTTCCGGCAACACTAAGACCTAAACTTGACACAATTTCTCTTTTAATAATTGAAAAGCAATTTCTTGCTCGTTCTCTCAATTGAATCTTGTATTCTTCCTTGTCAATTTTGTCAATAAAGAGGCAATTTTAGAAAAGTCTTGGATAAACCGATGATAATAACCGGCCAATCCGAGAAAACTTCGGATTTTCGTAGGTGTAGTCGGTTGTTCCCAACTCTTTACCATCTCTATCTTCCCCGGATCTACTTGTATCCCTTCCTTGTTCACAATATGGCCAAGGAATTACACTTCCCTTAGCCAAAATTCACATTTTGAGAATTTAGCATACAACTTCTCCTTCCATAACATCTTCAACACTTCATGCAAATGGTGTTCATGTTCCTTCATACTTTTCGAATAGACAAGTATGTCATCAATGAACACAATTACCGACTTCTCCAACATGGGTTGGCACACTCGGTTCATAAAGTCCATAAATGTCGTCGGTGCATTCGTAAGACCAAAAGGCATAACTACAAATTCAAAATGCCCATAACGAGTTCGAAAAGCCGTCTTGTCAATATCTTCATCACGGGCCCACATTTGGTGATAGCCGCATTTGGTGATAGCCGGACCGTAAGTCAATCCTCAAAAAATACGTCGCACCTTTGAGTTGGTCAAACAAATTGTCAATTCGAGGCAATGGATAACGATTCTTAATCGCCAATTTATTTAACTCCCGGTAATCGATGCACATCCGCATACTACCATCCTTTGAAGCGACCCATCCTAATCCATAAGGACGAATACAATAACATATGATTTCATTGCGAGGTATTTGACCTCTATATGATATATTTTACAAACATTGCATTCGTTTTTAAAAAAAATAACCTTTCATTTAATCAAAAGTTAACAGGCATGCATACCATTTCAAAATATCTAATCTATAAATGACCTAATCTGTCATTTATTTAATAATAATCTTTATTGAACTCAACGACTTGAATGCAACGTCTTTTGAAATATGCCATGAATGACTCCAAGTAATATCTTTAAAATGAGCAAATGCACAGCGAAAGATTCCTTTCATACCTGAGAATAAACATGCTTTCAAGTGTCAACCAAAAGGTTGGTAAGTTCATTAGATTATCATAACCATTCATTTCCATCATTTTAATAGACCACAAGATTTCATATATTGACACGCGTAACTCTCGAATTAAAATTCATTCATATGGTGAACACCTGGTAACCGACCTTAACAAGATGCATATAGAATATCCCCATCATTCCAGGACTCTCATCGGATATGATAAATCGAAATACTAAAGCATCCGTAACCCGGATGAGGCTTGTTGGGCCAAATAGATCTATCTTTAGGATTCGCGTCAATTGGTGGCAATTATAATAAACACCAATTCTTAGGCTACCAAGCTAAAAAGGGGCATATTCGGTTCGATAATCCAACCATAGAATGTAGTTTCGATCACTTGTGTCTATTTCGTAAAGCATTTATAAAATCAGCGCATGTATTCTCAGTCCAAAAATATATATTGCAAAAGCATTTAAAATGGGAGCAAATGAAACTCACCATATTGTATTTCGTAGTAATTAAGCATATGATGGCATTGAACAAGTGCAAAGTTAGCCTCGGATTCACGAACCTATATTAATTATATATATTTATATGTTGGTCAATATTTGTCTAACAATTTAGGTCAAGTCGTAGTGTATCACAATCCTAATGCTCGAGTTCGATATGCAAAAGTCAACAAAAGTCAATTTGACCCAAAATGATTTACAAAATCTATACATGTTTATTATATACTTACATAGTCGTTCTATATATTTAAATATATTTATCAAATTTTATTAGAGTAAATAATAAAAGTCATTTGTTTATATTTAAAAATTATATATGATAAAAATATACTTTTATATATCTTAAAAAAAGATAGTGGTATGTAATATTAATGTAATTTTATTACGTGTGGTAAAAATATCTTTGTAACACATATTTATTTGATAAAATAATATTGATAATAATAATAAATAAAAGTTGTATTATTTTGTAATAATAATAATTAATATTCTACTAAAAAAATATCAATATTTATATTTACTAAAAATGATATTTTTATCTAAATCAATACTTACAATATTTTATTTCATCATGATACTTATACTCATTATTTTCCTAATTGATTCGTTTAATAGCTTCTAGTACTCTTTTATATCGCATTCATAATAATAATAATAATAACAATCATAATAATTAAATGATACTAATATTAGTTTTAATGATAATGATACTAAATTTAATAATTATAATGATACTGATGATACTACTAATCATTACTATGATGATAAAACTAATAATAATAATAATAATAATAATAATAATAATAATAATAATAATAATAATAATAATAATAATAATAATAATAATAATAATAATAATAATAATAATAATAATAACTTAGTTATAATTATGATAATTTTAATAATAACAATAATGATTTTTAATGATAATATTTATATTGATAACGATAATGATAATGATAATAATAATAATTTTTAAATATTAATAATAACGACGATAACAACGACGATAGTAATAATAATTATTTTAACAATAATAATACTAAAATTTAATAATAATTCAGTTGACTATAACTTTCAATCCGTTCATCGAAATCACACGAGTTCTAAATGAAAAGTTCTTAATTTTTCGCTTGCTTTCCAACGACGTGCATATCATATATCCTATCTCAGTAGCATATGTATGTAATTCAGGATTCAACCTAAACTATCTAACGATATTATTAAATGTACAAGCATGCATAATCTTAAATACTCGAGCACTAGTCAGGGATACACTAATAATATATAAAAGTTAAGTTATGAGTGCTCACATATCAATATTGAGATTCAATATTGCAGGAAGTACGTAGACGCAACGGAGATGATAAATACTAGATTGACCTAACGAGCATACCCCCGAACATTACCCATAACCTCCATAGCTATAACCCATAATTTCCTTAACCCTATCCTACTCGAAAAACCTGTCTTGAAATAATTCGCTCATGACCTCGTCGTAGTATTTTATGTATAATAATACTAATATTAATACTAATACTACTAATAATAATATTAAGATTAATAATATTATTAATAATAATAATATAAATAATAATATACACAGAGGGAGTAATATATGTGAGTGAGTGTGTGTGTTATAACAAACTGAACTCGCAAGCTTTATAAAAGTTTCCTGGTTCCTCTAGTCATGCGATCGCATGACTTATTAATTCATTCCCCATGCGATCGCATGGGGACTCCTTACAGCTCACAAATGTTAACTTTTATCTGTCGATACTTATGTAATGTTTATATATATATATATATATATATATATATATATATATATATATATATATATATTATTTAATATATAATATATTTAATCTTTAGAATTAATTAAATATTATATTATATTCTCGTGCATAGTTGATTTATAATTTTAGCACCAATGAATTGTACTTTGACGCTCGACTTATGTACCGGTTCTGGTTTTTCGAACGTTCTTTCGTACGCTTAGAAAACTTGTACTTTACGTTGCGCGACACGTACGTTTATCAATAATTAGACTTATTTCACCAATAATTATACTAATTGAAATGTAACTTATTCATTTGAGTGCTTTGGTCATTTGCTTCTATAAATCAGTGTCTCGTTGTTTACCAAAGTATATTATTTTAGGATAAAACGTTTTATAACTTATTACTTTGTAAAAATATATATTCATTTCGAAATATAAATTCGAAATATTTATTTAACAATATAATACATAGTTTTTCAAAACTACTTACATTTCAAAGTTTCTTACATCATTTGAAATCATTTCGAACATTACTATTTAATAATAATATATTTGTAAAATTATAATACAAAGCTTTTAATTAATTTCTTAAATTTCAATAACAAGTATCTTATAAAATGTTTTAGAAATAAAGTTATTTTTAAACTGAGAACGTTTTTTTTTTACATCTGAAACTAGATTAAATAAATATGATACTTTTGTTTTTCCAAAATTAAATATGTTTAAGAAAATAATAAAAATCGTTATTTACACTACACATTCTTATTTTTATATTTAGATAAAACGAAAATTAAAATAGTTATCTTATCAAAGTCACGAGAAAAATGTTGTAAAGCATGAATTGGAAATCAAACATAAATGTCCACCAATATTTGTCTAGTACTCGATATTTGGCATTTTGTTCTTACTTGAAAATCACTTTACCATTTATTCCGAATGCCGTTAAAAAGGAAAGGTTTCCTAAATCAAAGTGGACCTCTCAACAGAGACTCGTAATCATACAATGTATTTGATAAATCAATCATTTGATATTATCTTCTAATTCCATCGATAATCATATTGAAACAAATACGTTCATGTAAAGTATTATACGTTTAGTACTTTGTTAATATTCTCAAGTTATAATATATATATATATATACATATTCATATCCAATTATATAATAGTTCGTGAATCGTCGAAATTTGGTCGAGGTTAAATGAATGTATGAACACAGTTCAACGTTTTTCAGATTTCAACATTACAGACTTTGCTTATCGTGTCAGAACATATAATGATCAAGTTTAGTTTTGTTCGGAAATTTCCGGGTTGTCACAGTACCTACCCTTTAAAGAAATTTCGTTCACGAAATTTGATTGAGGTCGTCATGGATAACAAATAAGAATGTTATTATGACGAATATAAGCTGATACATAGAGTTTGATCATGATTAAGAAATACGGATAAAATAATTCCATTTCTCGAAGCGTATGAGGGAAGCTATCGTAAGAGAGTGAAATGAGAAATAGAGATTTGCCTTATCTTTAGACGTCATCACAGTTGATCTCCGGATAAAAAAAAAATATTTGTAATCTATATAGGATTTGATTTTTCAGCGATTAAGGAAATTACGATCCTCTTCGATTTAATGCGATAATCCATCTCGATTTCTTTGTCGGATATTTTACTATAAATCCACCCCGTCGTTTCTTGACAACTCACACCTTCTATTCTTTCTCCCTCAACTCATATTTTAAAGCATTCATCAACATGCTTCATCCAGTTCTACTTCTTGATATATTCCTAACTTTCATATCTGTCATTCTTATTTTTCATCTACCGCCGGAAGAATCTATTTACTTCTACTATACCCTTGGGTTTATAGTGTTTTTAGTTCTCCCATGTCTTTATGTTGCTATATGTATAGACATATACGGTTTGTAATTTTCGGGATTGTTGTTGGGTTTTTTTTATCTTCCCTTATATTTCAAAGCCTCAGCTTCCGTCTTCTATAATCATTGTCATCCACAGTTAATGCTCCCTCCAATTTGCTGCGATTTATAATCCAACTTCCATTCTAGAGCTTTATTCTTTCGTTTCCTCTTCTTGCGATTAAGCGCCGCATGTAATGGTCCAGAATTCGTAGATATGAAGTTTGAAATGAACATATTTAATGTTCTAAGAAGAAAATGGTAATGGCACGATTTTGATTTGTCAAATTACCAGCATACCTCGGAAAAGACCGAATCATCAAGAAAATATTTTCTTGATATGTTTAGAGGTTAGGTAGAATGTAAGAGTTGTGTACAGGGCACATGATGACGTTTTGGTCTGTGAATCATCACATTCCATTAGAAACTTAGCATGACTTACTGTAATATAATCACGTTGATCAAGTGTCATTATATTATACTAACTCATGCTTCAGTTCCCAACACTACTTCTAAAACATTCATACTTTAAACTCGAAGGTTTCAGAATTTAGAAATTAAAATAGTTTCTTTTATGATATAACATAGATAGCGCGAAGAGGTAAATGATTTCGGATAACAATATTTATGAAGATATCTTCAGAAATATCGAAGATATTTATAATGAAATATACGATGATATCTTAGAATATCTAAGATCAGAGGATGATGAAGAATATTGTCCGCAAGGGTTTTAGAGTAAGGAGTAAGGTATTCGTTAATGACTTCAGCAGATACTGAATTATTTGGATTCTTTGAAGGCAGGTTTAGTCTTTGTGATTTATCCACAGCCTCCTTCATACTTTTCTCAATCCGTTTTCCAGTTCCAAACCTTCTCTTTTTCTGAGCTTTGTCAACACACTATTCTTTATCATCAAACTTTTTACTGTTAAGGTCGTTTATAGTTTTTGCTGCTTTATCAGCATTTCGAGAACTATTCCGCAGTTCGGGGTATTTTTCAGAAACTTCACATTCGAAGTATGTAAGTCTGTTATATGTACACATATAACTGTTGACGTAGACATGCTGCGAGCTTTCAAAATACTGATTGCTAATTCCCAATGATTGATATGGCAATTCTCGTTACAAGATGCAGATGAATAAATGATGGGGTTTTGATAAATATAATGATTTTTCGGAAAAATCAAAGATCAGTGGAGTTGTTGGTAAGTTTATTGCTAATGTGGTGGAACATAAACGGTTCCCCGGTAATGATGGCGAAAGGGCAACGTATATATCGAGATTATAATAAGATGTTTTAACTGAAAAGTCGAAGTTGACTTGCTGGAGCTGTGACAAAACTGGCTACTTTGAAAAGGAATCGTAAAGTTATTTTTGCTAATAAATGCCAAAGGGTCTGACATGAGTACGTGTTAAATTATGACTCTGGTTTCGAGAGCTTTTTAGGTGCAAGATTGTGGTTAATATGTGGTTGGATCATCATCTCGATTGTTAATTATTTGAAGTGTCTTCAGGAATTTCGAAGGGTTTGAACACATATTGTAGTCGTTAATAAACATATAATGTTCTGACACAGTTTTGAAGTCAAAGTATAGCTTGTGAAAGATGTAAGGATCTAAGAGTGATAATTTTGGTCATATCTCGAGTTGAATTCTGAGATTTCAAAATCAGAATATGTAATTAAATTTTGAATGAGTATGGTTGTTTTGATTTCTATAAAATAATGTATATTGTTGTGAAAGTAGGGAGTATAACTGATGATTGCGGAATCAGATTCGAAGAATGTAACATATTAATTGTGAATTTATATATCTCTCGGGTATTACCTACCCGTTAAAAAAATTTCACAAGTAACATTTTTGTACAAATGAATTTTATTACAGTCTCTATGAAAATATATATGTATGCATATTTTCTTCAGATGTAATGTAGATTTAATGAGTGAATATTAAATTAAACTCATTTGGTTTTTGACTGGAATTAGAAATGAATAATCTCTAAAACATTAGTGATTACATAATCTTCGCGGAGTGTTTCTTCAATATGATTGAAATTATGAATCAATACTTTGTTATTTGTTGATGCATGATGTTGGTTTTCGTGAAACTCTTGTGAATTTCGCCAGGTACTTATGATGTTATTTGAAAAGTTTCGATTACATCGATGATGAAAGTGTAAAATCAAACATATATTTGAATAATACACTTGTTTTATTATGAATTGAAATTTATTGAATTGAGACAGAGATTATAGTTAACGATGGTTATGTTGCAGACGAAGGACGTACATTATTGCATATTAGTAATATGAATTAACCAAGTAGTTAAGATTCACACATAATAGCTTAGTACAGAAAGATTTATTATGTTTTAAAAATTTATACATATAAGATATACTTATAAATCTTTCGATGGAAATGAGTTAATACTTCATAACTCGTTGATACAATATAATCGTTGTTGATTCGTAATGATGTCCACAGTGATTCTTGAACTGACGGAGTTTGTGATGTTATAGGTGCTGCTGATTCTAACGATGCTGACGGCACTGACTATGCTGGTGATGCTACGGTACTGTTGATGCTGTTAGTAAAACAAGTCTAGCTTATAAATCACACACCATTCTTGTCAGGGTTTCTACTCTTCCTTCTATCATTTTGGTTCATTTAACTGATTTATGGTTAGGGCTAGAATAGATAATCTCTAAGACTTTAGAGACTACATAATCGTCGTAGAATGTTTCTCCAATGAAGTTATGAATCAACACTTCATCGTTTGTTGTTGTTGGTATTTCTTGGTATCTACAGAGCGTATGACATTAGTTCTCATGGGACAGATTGTAAAGTTGAGGTTTACGACACGGTTGTGGTTGAGGGTGGTAATGGTACTATTGGCGTTGATGATGGTGGTACGGGTTATGCTGCTGGTGCTACTGCTGGTGTTTGTAACCTTTGCACCATATTCTCCAAAGCCACTACCCGAGTGCGAAGCTCGTTGACTTCTTCTATTACACCGGAGTGATTGTCGGTTCGGACGAGTGGATAAATAAAATCTAGAATTTGATGTAGTATATAATTGTGACGAGATGCTCTGGAAATGAGAGAGAAAATGGTGTTTCGGACAGGTTCGCCGGTAAGTGCTTCAGGTTCTTCGCTAAGAGGGAAATGTGGTGGATGGAAGGGATCACCTTCTTCTTGTCTCCAATGATTAAGGAGGCTACGAACCCATCCCCAATTCATCCAAAATAGATGATGACTGATTGGTTGGTCCATTCCAGTCACACTGCTTTCGGAGCTTGAGTGGAATTCCATTTCGAAATCCGAGGGACTTGAACTAGTGGCGAGTTCCATTTCGTATGATTGAATAAAGGATTTTTCGATATGGAATGATTTCCGACTATCGGATGATATTCTGATTTCATAGAATATCTATATATATAGAGTAAAAGATTTCGTAGATTACGAAGGAATTTACGGAATATGTCAGGCAAAGTTTACAGTAATAGATACGCTAAGATATGAATAAGCTGATATGCTAAGATATGAATTTTGTCTATACACTATCTATGCAATGAATGCAGTAAGAAGCATTTAGACTTAAGATGATAAGCACGGTTTCCGACAAGATATGATAAGCAAAACTTTTTGACTTGCAACTAAGGTCGAAGTCCAGACTCACTAATGCATCCTAACGATTGTCAGTTAGACACACTAATGCAGACCTGGTTCACTAAGACCACCGCTCTGATACCACATGAAGCGACCCGTCCTAATCTATAAGGACGAATACAATAACATATGATTTCATTGCGAGGTATTTGACCTCTATATGATACATTTTACAAACATTGCATTTTTTTTTTAAAAAAACAACCTTTCATTTCTTCGAAAGTTAACAGGCATGCATACCATTTCATAATATCTAATCTATAAATGACCTAATCTATCATTTATTTAATAGTAATCTTTATTGAACTCAACTACTTGAATGCAATGTCTTTTGAAATATGCCATGAATGACTCCAAGTAATATCTTTAAAATGAACAAATGCACATCGGAAGATTTCTTTCATACCTGAGAATAAACATGCTTTCAGGTGTCAACGAAAAGGTTGGTGAGTTCATTAGTTTATCATAACCATTAGACCACAAGATTTCATATATTGACACGCGTAACTCGCGAATTAAAATTCATTCATATGGTGAACACCTGGTAACCGACCTTAACAAGATGCATATAGAATATCCCCATCATTCCGGGACTCTCATCGGATATGATAAATCGAAGTACTAAAGCATCCGTAACCCGGATGAGGCTTGTTGGGCCAAATAGATCTATCTTTAGGATTCGCGTCAATTGGTGGCAATTATAATAAACACCAATTCTTAGGCTACCAAGTTAAAAAGGGGCATATTCGGTTCGATAATCCAACCATAGAATGTAGTTTCGATCACTTGTCTCTATTTCGTAAAGCATTTATAAAATCAGCGCATGTATTCTCAGTCCCAAAAATATATATTGCAAAGGCATTTAAAAAGGGAGCAAATGAAACTCACCATATTGTATTTCGTAGTAATTAAGCATATGATGGCATTGAACAAGTGCAAAGTTAGCCTCGGATTCACGAAACCTATATTAATTATATATATTTATATATTGGTCAATATCTGTCTAACAATTTAGGTCAAGTCGTAGTGTATCACAATCCTAATGCTCGAGTTCGATATGCAAAAGTCAACAAAAGTCAATTTGACCCAAAATTATTTACAAAATCTATACATGTTTATTATATACTTACATAGTCGTTCTATATATTTAAATATATTTATCAAATTTTATTAGAGTAAATAATAAAAGTCATTTTTTATATTTAATAATTATATATGATAAAAATATACTTTTATATATCTTAAAAAAAAATAGTGGTATGTAATATTAATGTAATTTTATTACGAGTGGTAAAAATATCTTTGTAACACATATTTATTTGATAAAATAATATTGATAATAATAATAAATAAAAGTTGTATTATTTTGTAATAATAATTATTATTATTCTTCTAAAAAAATATCAATATTTATATTTACTAAAAATATATTTTTATCTAAATCAATATTTACAATATTTTATTTCATCATGATACTTATACTCATTATTTTCCTAATTGATTCGTTTAATAGCTTCTAGTACTCTTTTATATCGCATTCATAATAATAATAATAATAATAATAACAATCATAATAATTAAATGATACTAATATTAGTTTTAATGATAATGATACTAAATTTAATAATTATAATGATACTGATGATACTACTAATCATTACTATGATGATTAAACTAATAATAATAATAATAATAATAATAATAATAATAATAATAATAATAATAATAATAATAATAACAACAACTTAGTTATAATTACAATAATATTAATAATAACAATAATGATTTTTAATGATAATATTTATATTGATAACGATAATGATAATGATAATAATAATAATTTTTAAATAATAATAATAACGACGATAACAACGACGATAGTAATAATAATTATTTTAACAATAATAATACTAAAATTTAATAATAATTCAGTTGACTATAACTTTCAATCCGTTCATCGAAATCACACGAGTTCTAAATGAAAAGTTCTTAATTTTTTGCTAGCTTTCCAATGACATGCATATCATATACCCTATCTCAGTAGCATATGTATCTAATTCAGGATTCAACCTAAACTATCTAACGACATTATTAAACGTACAAGCATGCATAATCTTAAATACTCGAGCACTAGTCAGGGATACACTAATAATATATAAAAGTTAAATTATGAGTGCTCACATATCAATATTGAGATTCAATATTGCAGGAAGTACGTAGACGCAACGGAGATGATAAACACTAGATTGACCTCACGAGCATACCCCCGAACATTACCCATAACCTTCATAGCTATAACCCATAATTTCCTTAGCCCTATTCTACTCGAAAAACCCATCTTGTAATAATTCGCTCATGACCTCGTCGTAGTATTTTATGTATAATAATACTAATATTAATACTAATACTACTAATAATAATATTAAGATTAATAATAAAAATAATAATAATAATATAAATAATAATATACACGTAGGGAGTAATATATGTGAGTGAGTGTGTGTGTTATAACAAACCGAACTCGCAAGCTTTATGGAAGTTTCCTGGTTCCTCTATCATGCGATCGCATGATATATTAATTCATTCCCCATGTGATCGCATGGGGACTCCTTACAGCTCACAAATGTTAACTTTTATCTGCCGACACTTATGTAATGTTTATATATATATTATTTAATGTATAATATATTTAATCTTTAGAATTAATTAAATATTATTTTATATTCTCGTGCATAGTTGATTTATAATTTTAGCACCAATGAATTGTACGTTGACGCTTGACTTACGTACCGGTTCCGGTTTTTCGAATGTCCTTTCGTACGCTTAGAAAACTTGTACTTTACGTTGCGCGACACGCACCTTTATCAATAATTAGATTTATTTCACCAATAATTATACTAATTGAAATGTAACTTATTCATTTGAGTGCTTTGGTCATTTGCTTCTATAAATAAGTGTCTCGTTGTTTACCAAAGTATATTATTTTAGGATAAAACGTTTTATAACTTATTACTTTGTAAAAATATATATTCATTTCGAAATATAAATTCGAAATATTTATTTAACAATATAATACATAGTTTTTCAAAACTACTTACATTTCAAAGTTTCTTACATCATTTGAAATCGTTTCGAAAATTACTATTTAATAATAATATATTTGTAAAATTATAATACAAAGCTTTTAATTAATTTCTTAAAATTCAATAACAAGTATCTTATAAAATGTTTTAGAAATAAAGTTATTTTTAAACTGAGAACGTTTTTTTTTTACATTTGAAACTAGATTAAATAAAATGATACTTTTGTTTTTCTAAAATTAAATATGTTTAAGAAAATAATAAAAATCGTTATTTACACTACACATTCTTATTTTTATATTTAGATAAAATGAAAGTTAAAATAGTTATCTTATCAAAGTCACGAGAAAAATGTTGTAAAGCAAGAATTGGAAATCAAATAGAAATGTCCACCAATATTTTTCTGGTATTCGATATTTGGAATTTTGTTCTTACTTGAAAATCACTTTACCATTTATTCCGAATGCCATTAAAAAGGAAAGGTTTCTTAAATCAAAGTGGACCTCTCAACAGAGACTCATAATCATACAATGTATCTGATAAATCAATCATTTGATATTATCTTCTAATTCCATCGATAATCATATTGAAACAAATACGTTCATGTAAAGTATTATACGTTTAGTACTTTGTTAATATTCTCAAGTTATAATATACATATATATATATATATATATACATATTCATATCCAATTATATAATGGTTCGTGAATCGTCAGAATTTGGTCGAGGTTAAATGAATGTATGAACACAGTTCAAAGTTTTTGAGATTTCAACATTACAGACTTTGCTTATCGTGTCGAAACATATAAAGATCAAGTTTAAATTTGTTCGGAAATTTTCGGGTTGTCACATCCTTCTTCTTCACGAATAAAACCGGAGTGCCCCATGGTGAAGCACTTGGTCGGATAAAACCCTTTTCAAGGAACTCTTGGGTTTGATTTAACAATTCTTGCATTTCTGTTGGTGCTAAACGATAAGGAGTTTTAGCAATGGGGGTAGCCCCCGGAGCTAACTCAATGCGAAATTCAACTTGTCTTTCCGCCGGAACACCCGGCAAGTCATCCGGAAAAACGTCTTCAAATTCATTAACCATCGTAATTTTATGAATGGGTGGTAGCTCTTCACGAGTATCAACCACATGGGTAAGAAAAGCCATGCCACCTGTAGCGACCCGACAAAATCGTCATTGACGGCGCCGTCTACTTAGCTCCCATTACGTGGTCATAAGTCTTTAAATAACGTTTGACCAAAAGTATGTCGCATTCATTTCATAAGTAAAGATGTTTCAAGGTTTACAAAAGTAGTTCAACGACTAGTTACATTACAATGTTAACGTACAAATGAAACCTATGCGACATGATTTAGTAAAGTCAAAAGATGCTTCACGTATGCATGTATACTCGACATCCAAGCAAGTATCAAAATAGAGTGCGGAAGCATGTATCACTTAGCGTTCAAGGACATGAGAAAACATATAGAAAACTGTCAACGAAAAACGTTGGTGAAATCATAGGTGTAATAGTAAACGTTGTTTTTGAACCACAAGATTTTGTATTGCCATAACGTTGATTACCCAAATCGTTTTCATTCCAAAGTTGTTATACGTTTGTGGAACACCCAATTATCAAGACTTAACTGTTCACGAACCCCGTTATCATAGTGTTAGAACCTACACTATATACTCGAAAATATATTTCATCCGCTAACGGTAGCGAACCGTCCGAATGAGGGCTTGTCAAGCCCATGTGATCACACAACATAAGTTTACGTTTACACCCTGCAAGTGTAACTAATGATAATTGAATTGAGGCCTTTTTGTTCTAACCCCACGTGGAATGTTTGTTTTCGTACTTGATGTGTGCGAGGTGTAGTACAAAATAGTATTATTTTTATTATGAAATATGAAGAAATATTACACAAGTTTTATTTAATTTATTTACAGATGGGATATACCTAGTCCTTGCTACAACACTATAGGCAGTGTACCTAATCGTAGAGTAGTATAGTTTTTAGTAAGTCCGGTTTGTTCCACAGGGAGACGGCTTATTTTACACTATATTTTTATATAACTGTATTTGTACAAAATATAAATATATATTACAATTATTATTATTATAAAAGGGGGGTTTTACCGTTTAATGAAAGGTTTGTCGATTTTATATTTTAAGCGAAGCGTAAAGTAAATGATGATATTTAACTAACGATAAAATAAATAACAATAATTAAAATAACAATAAATAAAAGTACGAGGAAATATGAAATAAAATATATTATGCTTATTTAAACTTCCGTACTCATGATGTTTGACGTTTTGAGTTTAATTTATTACCCTGGGTTAATTGTTCGATGTCCTGGATTGTTTGATAAGTCCATCTGGTTTTGTCCATAATAGTCCATTCGTCATAATTATAAAGTGCGAGGGTCTTCGCCAAATTAACCTTATACCCGAAGTCAAATATTCCAACTAATTGGGGACTTAAACTGTAATAAGATTTTAATACATTGTTAATGATTACACCAGGTTATTGACTGCATGTAATCCAAGGTTTTAATACGTTATTAACAATTACACCAATTACCCTTGAATGGAATTGATATCGGCTAAAAAGTCACGTTTTTACCCCCGATATTGAGTCCCAAAAAGCATAAAGTTCAGAGTTTTGTCGGAAAAATAATCGCTTATTCGGTTAAATTTGTAGGTAAAGTAATTACGAAGACGATGCAAAAAGAATCAAGAGAAACAGAGCTAAAACAAAGATTCTAGAGCGAAAACGGTGAAAGACAAGAAATCAAGTTACGAACCAGTGAATCAAGGCTGACCAGACCAAAAACGGCCTGCCATATGTGAAAGGACCCGTTCATATACATTATAAATGATTCACAATAGTTGATTACATCGCGAGGTATTTGACCTCTATATGATACGTTTTACAAACATTGCATTCGTTTTTAAAAGACAAACTTTCTTTACAATGAAACTTGACGGCATGCACACCATTTCATAATACATCCAACTATAATTGGCTTAATAATAATCTTGATGAACTCAATGACTCGAATGCAACGTCTTTCAAAATATGCCATGAATGACTCCAAGTAATATCCTTAAAATGAGCTAATGCACAGCGGAAGATTTCTTTAATACCTGAGAATAAACATGCTTTAAAGTGTCAACCAAAAGGTTGGTGAGTTCATAGGTTTATCATAACAATCATTTCAATATATTAATAGATCACAAGATTTTCGTTTATAAATATATGTACACTCGCAAGTGTATAAAAGTATTCTATAAGTTGTAGGCACCCGGTAACAAGCCTTAACGTTCATGTTTTACCCACTGAAGTACACCAGATCAGGTGTGTTTAAAATAACCTCGAAGTACTAAAGCATCCCATAGTCAGGATGGGGTTTGTCCGGCCCAATAGATCTATCTTTAGGATTCGCGCCTACCGTACATAGACAAGTAGTTTAATGTTACCAAGCTAAGGGTATATTTCTGGTTTAAACCCACATAGAATTAGTTTTAGTACTTGTGCCTATTTTGTAAAACATTTATAAAAAACAGCGCATGTATTCTCAGTCCCAAAAATATATATAAAAGGGAGCAAATGAAACTCACAATACTGTATTTCGTAGTAAAAATACATATAACGTCATTTAACAAGTGCAAGGTTGGCCTCGGATTTACGAACGTATCAATATTGAGATTCAATATTGCAGGAAAGTACGTAGACGCAACGGAGATGATAAACACTAGATTGACCTCACAAGCATACCCATGAACCATACCCATCACCTCCATAGCTATAACCCATAATTTCCTTAGCTTCGACTCATTCAAAAAAACTATTTTGAAATCACTCGGACATCACTCCGTCGTGTCGTAATATTTTATGTATACTAATAATATCTTGAAATAATACAGAGCAAATATATATATATATATATATATAAATCGATTGAGAGAGTTTAGAGAAATATATTTTCAAGTTTCTATGAAATAATGAAACCTATTGAATTCTATTTATAATAGATTTTTGAATTATTAAAGTGAATTATTAAAGTATGAATTATTAAAGTATGAATTATTAAAGTGAATTATTAAAGTATGAATTATTAAAGTGAATTATTAAAGTATGAATTATTAAAGTGAATTATTAAAGTATGAATTATTAAAGTGAATTATTAAAGTATGAATTATTAAAGTGAATTATTAAAGTTAAAGTAAAGTAAAAGTAAAGTAAAGGTAAAGTTAAAGTATAGTAAAAGTATAAAAACTATGTATGTATAATACGCGTATAAATATATATAATATTAATTTAAATCGTTATATATATTTAATGAAATAAAATATAAATATCGTTATATTTATTATACTGGTTAAGTAATGAGTTGTCAAAAGTGATTCTAGATATTTATAAAAGTTATATAAGTTTTAATAATAAAATTCTTTTTAAACTGAAAACGTCTTTGTACGTTTGAAAATAGATTAATAGAATATTATGAAAACCAATTTTCCACTAACTTTTGTCTAACTTTCGTAAATGACACTTTTTGTTTTTATTTATAAATAGCTTTACAAATTATTCTGAATATCGTTAAGAGGAATAGATTTTCTCAAATCATAGTGGACCTCTCAACAGAGACTTGTAATCATAATTCAATATTTCTGATAATTCAATCATTTAATATATTTTTTTTTTAATTTCGTCGAAAATCATATTGAAACAAATACGTTCGTGTAAAGTATTATACGTTTAATACTTTATTAATATTCTCAAGTTATAATATATATATATACATATACATATCTATTTATATATAACGGTTCGTGAATCGTCGAAATTTAGTCGAGGTTATAATGAATGTATGAACACAGTTTAAAATTCTTGAGATTTAACTTAACAAACTTTGCTTATCGTGTCAGAATAATATAAAGATTAAAGTTTAAATTTGGTCGGAAATTTCCGGGTCGTCACAATATGGCCTGCCAGTATGTAAATGGCCTGCTAAATACGGCCCACCAAGCGGCCTGCCAAACGGGCTACCAAGCAAACAGCCTGCCAAATACGGGCCACCAAAAGGGCTGCCAAACGGCCTGCCAGCCGTTTTTTTGGCAATTTCTTTGTCTATTTAAAGGGCTTTTTGTCATCCATTTTACACACACCTCTCTTCACTCTCTTACTACAATACACTTTCTCCCACTAGAGCTTTCAAGGCCTTCTCACCTCCAAGCGGGAAATTAAGTACCCGGAGGCGAACGCCAAAGATTGTACTAGGAGCGGTTTAGAGGTTGTCAGCACTTGTAATGGTCCAGATCTCATCTGTAAACGGTGAACGCTTTTCATTAATTTAATAAAGTTATTATCTTGAGTTGCTTTCACTTTGCATGATTATCTATCTGTTACAATTGTTTATCATGTGTTGAATTTGTTATCCGAAACTTATCATATTGTTATGCTGAAACCTTGACGGTCTAGAAGTTTAATTTACGGTCACCCTTTTTGCTTATTCACGTGGCTATAACCTAGTATTATGACCTGATCAACCCTAGGATACAAGGTAAGTAGTTATGTGTGTTGTTAACACCTATTTCCCTTATTAGGTAAGATTTAGTGTGTTAGCACAATACTAGAAGTATCTAGCTAAAAGTGGGAGAGTGTTGCCGATTGATGTTTACCCTTGGGAAATAATCCCGTGCAGACCCGGTTCACAAGTATAGAAATGTTGGTCCCTTGATAACAACGGGAGTATTGTATGGGGGGGGGGTGAATACAATTTCTTTTAAGATAACTTAATAGTTAAAATCGATTAGTATTCAAACATGCAAATAAATAGAGTCACAGGTAATTTTCAACAGTTATTCTTTATTGATTGAATCACAAAGAATCACAACTATCCTTGGCGGAATGATAGTTGGTTGATACAGGTTACCTAGATTATAGCTAAGAAGTAAACTAACAGCTATTACACGTTTTGACTCTATAAAAATAAACCCACACCACTAGTTGTTACAATAGTAGATACAACAATTTAGAGTAGTCCTATTAACCGTGTAATGGTTCTATTGTCCACTGGTACATAGGATGTATGTACTTGTGGAGACAACTACATCAGAGAGCATGCTCTCTTCTTTCCTCTTTGGTAGCTATTTGCAGGAACACCCCAATTCGGTTTGGCACCACTATTTGATTAAACAAATAGAATGTTGTATTCCCTAGGTGATGACAAAGTATAATACATGTCTGCACATGCGTTAAACTTCTGCATTCCCACGTGGTCCTGTAAGGTCACTTATCAGCCGCCGACGCGTGTCCTTTTCTGTTCAACTTTGTCTTTAATGCTGTTGAATAGTACCATTGATGTAGACCACTCGGGAAACCACTATGCTTATAATGGAGCATAGCTGTCTTGTGTAGTGAGCTGCATTCCAGCTATGCTGGTTCTTCATTGCTGAGCCACTTCATGTTCTTGATTAGCTGAGTACACATCCTGTGCTGATTGAAGAACACTGTCTACCTTGTGCTAGTAGACTGAGCAACAAACTAAACACTCAACACAGCAATATCTGCTATCTATACATGAATAAACTTGTGCTGACTGCACATAACATTTAGTGCAAATAAATTACAGTTTTGTCATAATTAAATCCTTAATTATTTTGGAGACTCAACAATCTCCCCCTATTTGATGATGACAAAACCTATGACATACAGAGAAAACACTAAAGTCAGCACCGAGGGACCTAATGAAAAATAGGCAGTAAATTTGTCCCTTTTTAAGTTTGTTTTTGGGATCTTTTGCTGAGTTATCCATATCTTATAATAGGATATGATTTTGAAGATAAACTCATTTCACTTTCATTACAACACAATTTGTACAGTAATTACAACAACAGCAGAATGAAAAGTGAATTAAACAAAAGATACAATTTGAGCACATAGGAGAGTATCTATCTTTATCTTTATCTCGTTCTTCTTCAGATAGCTCCTCTTATTTGATTCTCCAGGCTTCAGGGAACAGATAGGGTACATCAGCAGGGTCAAATACAGGGATATGAGAAGGTAGAATGATGGGGCCTCTTTCGATTGGTCCTTCACCAGTAGATTGCTTTCCTTTAGGCTTTTGAGAAAGGACTTCTTCTACATTCACCACTGGTGCATTCCCAAATCTTGTTGCTTTCTTGAAGAGCTGTTGGAGTTCAGATTTAAGTGTATTTTTGATAGCACTTTCACCTTTACCAATGAAATACTCCATGATCTCCATCCATTCACTAAATCCAAGGGATCTTAACTCATCATAGTTTATTCTCTCTTGAACCTTATTCTCCCTTATGACATTGAAAGCTCTTTTTGACCCTCTGTTCACTTTGATGATCCTGCTGGTATTAGATCTTCTATTCATCACATCACCATACCTACTCCTATAATAATGATCAGGAAATTCACTGGTACAAACAGATTCTATAGGAGCAGTAGCAGGTGCTTTCTCAGCAGCTTCCATCTTATCAAATGCCTTATCCTGTTCTTTGACAATGGCTTTGGCTAATTCTAGGGACTCAGCCTCTTGCTTTCTATCAGCAGCCAATTTATCTTCTATATCCTGGAGCCTTACCCTCTCAGCGAGTTTAGCATCAGCAGCCTCCCTTCTTTGAATTTCAGCTTGTAGGCCCAACAAATAATCGTCGGCAGTGATTTTCAGGGATTTTGTTGTTTCAATAATCTTTCTACCCTCTTTAGTTCTAAGGGCAGCACGATACTCCAGTAGATCCATACCCAGCTGGTGAGCTTCTTGAAATTGAGCTTTCTCCTCATCAGTAGAGAGCCTTTGACCACTATTGTTTAAGTATACACCAATTTCAATGCCATAAGTCAAGGCAGTGATGTAGAGTGGCTGATCAAGGGGATGATGCAGCAACCTAACTTGGCGTATCCTTTCATTAATAGCAGCTTGTCGTTGCTCAAGCAATTCTTGTACAGTGATCTCCAGCCTATAAGTATCTCTTTCATCTGGATTCATTTTAAATAAGTCTGGCTCACCACGGGTAACTGAATCATCTTCCCAAGTTCTGTGTTTACCATAACGTTTTGCAGAAGATGGAGGATACATGATTGATTCACCTATGCCAGATGAACTCACTGGAAACTGATTGATACGATTATCCTTTGTTCTGTTAAAATAAGTGAGGGTCTGGGGAGAGATAGGTGATTGAACAAATAAGTGATCTCCACTACCCCAGACTGTAAAGTCAGCAGGATTAACCGTATCATCATCTTGATTAGCACCCAGCTCAACCACCTTGGCTGGGTCTTCAATACCTGTAACACCCAGCAGCACACTTCTGGCTGGGTCTTCATTCACAGCACTCCTTGCTGTGTCTTCAGTACCAGCTGACTGGTTAGTATCAGCTGGTACAACCACCTCAGTATCTTCATCAGCTGTCTCAAATAAGGGTCCTTTCCTTAGGGGCTGATTGTCCCTAGGAGCAGATTTCACCCTTTGTTTATCTATGGGCATGGGTTCAGCTAATGGTTCTTGTGTTGATACTGGCTCAAGTGGAGGCAGGTAAGGAACAATAGCAAGATGCTCCCCCTGAATATCATCATCATCAAGATTGATTGTTTCTGCTGGCTTATGTTGTGTAGCTGGCTGTGCAGAAGATGTTGGGCGAGAAGATGAGCTGGTTTCTAACATAGCATCTAACCACTTCATAAAAATGTCGGCTCTAACTCCTCCCCCTAACTTAGTAGATGCAAGATAATCTTTCATTTCTTCAGGAGTCATCTGTTTGATCCTGTCTGCTCGCTCAGCATACAGCTTTGCCTTCTTTTTGTCGTATTTAACCATGAATTTAGCATTTCTTTTTCGTGCATCCTTTTTGAATTTATCAATGCCAATCAGGTCATCATCAATGTCCCTCTTTTTTGGGGTCAGCCATCTCCTATGCTCAATTCTGTGGTGTTTAAGAGCAACATAGGCATCCCATTTGACATTGAAGGCATCATTTAATTCTTGCTGTCTCTCCAGTTTTCTTTTCATTCTTCTTTCAATAGTTTGAGAGACAACAAAAGCTTCAGCAACAGCCAATGCAGAAACATCACTGGGCTTACTGCCAGAACCAATATCATCCACTGATGTGGCAGACACACTGGGTTGCGATTCACCAGCTGCCTGTACACCAGCTTTAGTATGAGTGTTGCTGGGCTTAGTGTCAGAGTCTTGACCAGTAGAACCATCACCACCATCACCATCACCATCCCTCCTTGGCTGTTTTGGAGCCTTTTCATGCTCATGATCCTCCTCTAATTGTTTTCTCTTTTTGAGTTTCTTTTTAGATTTCTTCTCCCCCTTTTTGTCATCAGCAGTGGCAGAGAGGTGAACAGGGGAGACCTGTGCATCAAGATCACTATCTGAATCTGGAACAGAGAATGCAAAATTGTTCCAGTCAGCAACTTCAGGAGTAAGATGGGCACAAGGATCCACGACAAATTGTCGAAGAAGGAGGTTGGAAGACCTAACTTCATTCCTTGCAACACCCATAGCCATTTGTACAACAATAGCCCTAACATCACCTTGAAGGGTAGCCAGTCGGTGCATATTTTCAACCATTTAAACATAGGAAGAAGCAGGAATCATGTTAGCCATTTGCTGTTCCTGCGAGGCTAATCTCTCATGTAGCACCGTATTCTCTTCATTAAGAAAAAGAATTCTGCGATTAGCAGAATCCAAATCAGCTTGAAGACGGGCAATATCCTCAGTATACTCATTGTGAGAGATGATTTGTTTCTTTAAGTCCTCCTCCTCTTCATGTTGTTTGACAATGGCAGCCACGGTAAGATCTACAAAGGCACATACTTGTTTGAGCTGGGCTTCAATATTGGTAGTGGTAACTTGCCTAGCGTTACGTATGGCCTCAGTCACACTATCAACAATAGCAGTGCGAATGGTGGACTGTAGATCAGGTGTAACCTCTGCGAGTGTCTTATAGACAGCCAGGGTGGAGATGTCAGCCACCTCATCAGCATTAAATTTAACATAGCTGGTTGAGGGGTGGTCAGAAGCAGCTAACATAGAACTACCTCCGTGGGCTGGTGGAGGTGGAAGGTCAGAATCAGACTCGTCACCATGATCACCATCATTTTTACCTTCACCCTAAGGTTTAGAACCACTGGTATTCTTGTCAGCATCATTAACAACATCATCATTGAGATCCACTGGTTTGTCTTTAGTACCAGTCACATTATCATGAGTGACTGGTTCATCCTTACCAGTACCTTTATCAGCATCACCATCAGAAGAAGAAGATGATGAGGAAGAAGCTGATGAATCAAAAGGTACTAGCGAATTAGGAATATTCTGCATAACATATTTACCAGTAGTAGGATCTATGATGAACTTGAGAGGCCTCCATGTACCAGGCCATGGAGAAGCAGCTGGAGCCATGCCAAAGTAGTGATAATATGGCTGCTCGTTGATCTGTTCTAAAGTAGCCAGCCTCTCCTAAACTTCTTCTCTAGCTGGTCGATCAAGCTGAGACAATAGTTCATTCAGCTCCTCACGAGGCAATTTGATGGCTGAGTCTATGGCAGTTTGAGGATCAATAGTTAGCTGATCCACCAGCAGAGCAACTCTGGGAGTGATAGACGCTCCCCGATAGATAAAGTTAGGTACAACTTCATCAGGATCTGGCACCTGGCACACATATGATTTCTTCTCAGCAGAAACAGTAGCCTGAGAAGAGTCAGTAGTGGCAGAAACAGAGGTACCAGCATCCATAACGAGTTCCGTAGAACCAGTAGCAGCAGTAGGTAACTGTGCAGTAGGTGAAGAAGCAGTATCTGCAGCACCTTTAAAGAAAGTATCCGGTGTTGAATCAGACACCTGTAGATTACCAGTGGAATCCACAGTAATAAAGTGTCTTGATTGAAGATCAGAAACATCCAGAATAACACTAGTAGCATCATTATCCACCATTGGCTCTGTGGGAACATAGCCAACATAGCCAGCATTAACAAAATCAAGACCCTCCAGAACAGTATTACCATGTGAACCAGAATCTGATGGAAAAGTAGCACTTTTACTAGCATCCATGATAACATCAGATGGAAAAGTAGCATAAGTACTAGTATCCATAATAACTTTCTGTGCATCAGTAGCAGCAGCAGACGCAATGTCACCCTTTGGTTCAGAGACAGGTTCATCAAGTAGAACATCCTTGACAATATTGTCAATTACCTTTTTAAGAACAGGAGGATCCACTATGATTTCATCTTCCACTTCAGATGTAGTAGTAGAAGCAGCAATACTGGGTGCAGTATCACCAGCAGCTGTAGAAGCAACAGTACTAGAATCAGCGCCACCAGTAGGAGAAACAGTAGCACCAACACCAGTAGCAGAGGCAGCAATCTGCTCAGTAGGAATAATAACATCTTTAACTTGCTCCCCCTCTGCCTGTTCATCTACCCTACTAAGAACTGAAACAATAGAACATTTTATGTTAACAACTGTAGAACCAAATAAATTTGACTCAACAATTGCATCTGTTGTTGGTCTCTGTGGACAGACTGGTGATTTGGTCAGCCTTTCGACTGAGACAGAATAAGGTGTCTGTAAGTACAGCTGTGACTCTGCTGACTCATCGGCGACACATGTTGACCCAGATAGTGTAAGAGTTCTTGATGGTAATGATGTAGGAGTGAGACTCTTATCATGATCCGAGTAACATAATGGTTGTGCAGTATCCTGAGCTGGTTCAACACGATGAGGACCCAGCTCAAGTTTGCTTTGGGGGTCAGGTATGTGCTCTGCTGGTTGTACTGTCAGCAGAGGATATAGCATTAAGTTCAATTTTGAAAAATGTGGAAGTGTCTGGCTACAAGAGTATGGGTTGCTACTCTTCTTAACACTAGTTTTAAAACCAGTCAGCTTGGGAGCCAGGGTTATACCTTTAACTCCACTTTCATTTTTAAGTCAGCAGTTAAAATATTTTTAATTATGTTAGAATTTTCTGCTGTTTGGTCTAGAAACACACCAGGTTTCATAGCCACATCCTTTGCAGGAGCAGCAGTTGAGACTGCTGCAATCTCCCCTGTGGTGAGCTTGGAGCCAGCTTTTACTCGTTTGGATTTGCCTGTTACCAAGAAATAGTTAAGCAACGGATTCCAATACTAGAAGTGGATAGTCAGTATATAAGGCTAGGGTTGTTCTTTATGATCTGAGAGCACTAGATTCTAATACAACTACTGCTTTACCAGTATGTGAGACGGTGGCTGTACTAGTTGAGGTAGCTGGCTTCTTCCTTTTGACAGCTGGCTTTCGCTGAGGTCCCTCCCCCTCAGCTGGTGCAGCACCAGAGGCAGTCGGTTGGTTCACTCCACCTCGAGCAGCAAGATACTCAAGCATGCCTGGTGTCAAGGCATTATATGGAGCAGCAGGAGCATCTTTTGGCATTCCCCCTTGTTTTGGAGGTAGGTCGAATGATTCATCAGCAATCTGCTGGTTTCACCCAGCTTATTTTCAAAAACAAGGCTCAAAAACCTTGGAAAGGGGATTAAGTGTGTTCGTTTGGGTGCAAGCACCATTTCCCTTAACCTCAAGTAAATTTCACCGGCATAATCAATATTTCGATTGAACAGCATCCCATGACCAATCTTCAGCTCAAAATCTGAGCACTGATCAAAACTCCCGGACTTCTGACTGATGCAATGGGTCAGCAAGCCAAAGAAGTAATTCCACAAAGGTGGCATCTACTTCCTTAAGGGCGTATGAGCCACTGGTCCATCAAACCCTATAATTTCCAGTACTTCTCTTCTAAAATCATCACTGGTTGGTGAATTAACAAATGGACCAATAGGTAACTGGAGAGCACATCGGATGGCATCAACAGTGATGGAGCAGGCTAGGGTTTCAGTCACCATGCCACGAATACATGGAACGTTCTATTGAGTGCTGGCCGTGGTGGCAGTATACCAGAATCTGGTCAAACAGGCCGGATAAAGACGAGAAGGTACGCCGGTAATAGCTCGAGCCAGTGGTGATTGTCGGATGTAATCCATAAGCGTATCATAGCCCAAGTTGGCTTTGGATTTGGGAATTGAAAGGGCATGAGCAGCATTGCCTCGCGATAGCCGAATGGAAGAGTGTTCTGGTGCATTTGCAGCCCTAACAAGACTTGGGTGCAGGTTGAACAAAGGACCCTGCACCACTTGTTCTTCGATGACCGGTGGTGGTTACTGTTTCGGTTGTGGTTGTTCTACCGGTTGTTGTTGCTGTGGTTATTGTTCCTCTGGCTGGTTTGTAGCAGGTGGTGATTGATGTTGTTGTTGTTCTGCCATTGATGCTTTCGTAGAAGATGGATGTATGAATTGATTTGAAGATTTGGGGATTTTTAGAGAGAAGAGTGTGAATTTGAAAACTGAATAACCGAAGGTTATTATGGAAGATAAAACACTCTTTTAACCATTTTGATTGGATGAAAAAGGCAGGAGAGAGAAAATGACAACTGCTATTAGCAGGCGCGTGGGCAGATGTGACAGACTGGCACACTCGACGGGACACAGACTGTTGATTTGACGTATATATGGCTTGAACACTCATACCTCCCATTCAGCATTAAATGCAGCAGGTTTTAATTCAAAAAAAATGATTTAAAAACCACAAATAAGTTTTGTATTAAATACAAAATACTTTGTTGCATTTAATATGTCATGAATTTAATTTAAATCATTGGGAGTAAATGAGTTTCAGATTTAAGGAATCATTTAATTTTGTGAGCTAATTATTATTTCAATTAAAAACATTTTGAGTAACCAAAGTATAAAAGACCTTGTTGTGCTGAGTGTTTTACATGTAGGCAGTAAGTTAACAAAAATGACTTACTGGTTTGCCCTACATGTTGTAGGGCCAGCACACCAATAAAATTGTCTTTTATTTAAAGTTCAAGCATACCCAGCTCAGAGATGAGATAGTTAAAACGTTTCTCATCTAAGGGCTTTGTGAATAGATCTGCTAACTGCTGGTCTGTTGAAATAAAATGTAGCTCCACGTCTCCTTTTTGAACATGATCCCTTATGAAGTGATATCGAACGTCAATGTGCTTTGTTCTTGAATGCATCATAGGATTGTTGGTGATATCTATTGCACTTGTGTTGTCACAGTAGATTGGAGTATTTGTAACATGAACACCATAGTCTTTCAGCTAGCTTTGCATCCACAGTACTTGAGCAGTACAACTACCAGCAGAAACGTATTCTGCCTCAGTAGTAGATGTGGACGTATTTTGCTTTTTGCTCGTCCAGCTGACTAGCCTACCACCCAGTAACTGGAAACCATCAGTAGTACTTTTCTTGTCTATTTTACACCCTGCAAAATCAGAATCTGAATACCCAATTAGCTCAAAATCCTGGTCTTTGGGGTACCAAAGACCACGTTTAGCAGTAGCTTTCAGATACCTAAATATCCTTTTGACTGCTAGCAAGTGTGACTCTTTAGGATCAGCTTGATATCTGGCACAGAGACATGTGGCAAACATAATATCTGGTCTGCTGGCTGTGAGATAAAGTAGGGATCCAATCATACCTCTATATTCAGTGATATTGACTGGTTCACCATTGGGATCAGCATCTATTTTAATAGTTGCTGCCATTGGGGTCCCTATATCTTTTAAACAGGTCAGACCAAATTTCTTTAGCATATCTTTGATATATTTATCCCGACTTATAAAAATTCCATCATCAAGTTGTTTAATTTGCAATCCCAAAAAGTATTGCAAGTCTCTTTGTAAGCTCATTTCATATGTCTTTGACATAAGTTTTGAAAAATCTTGACAACGTTTCTCATTTTTAGATCCATAAATAATATCATCCACGTATATCTGTACCAGCAAGAGATCACCATCTGTCTCTTTTGAGAACATAGTGGTATCAATTGTTCCAACTTTAAAACCTATACCAGTGAGATACACATGAAGTGTCTCATACCATGCTCTTGGAGCCTGTTTGAGGCCATAAAGAGCTTTGTCTAGCTTGTAGACATGGTCTGGATATTTATTGGTTACAAAACCAGGAGGCTGTTTGACATAAACTTCTTCTTGTAGCTTCCCATTTAGAAATGCAGATTTAACATCCATCTGGAATACCCTAAAGTTCATCTTAGCAGCATATGCCAAGAACAGTCTGATAGCTTCCATCCTAGCCACTGGAGCATAAGTCTCTCCATAATCCAATCCTTCTTCCTGTTTGAACCCTTGAGCTACCAATCTAGCTTTGTTTCTGATCACAATCCCATCTTCATCCATCTTGTTCTTGAAAACCCACTTGGTACCAATGATTTTCTTAGTTTCATCATCAGGTTTAGTTACCAATGTCCAAACCTTATTCCTATCAAACTATGAGATCTCTTCTTGCATAGCTCCTACCCATCTTGGATCTTTGATTGCTTCATCGGGACATTTAGGTTCAATGGTAGACACAAAATTTACATGCATACGGAAATTGCTGGTTGCATGCCTTCTTGTTTTAACACCACTAGCCAGATTACCAATAACTTGCTCAATTGGATACTATATTGTCCATCTAGTGTTATGAATAGGTGAGCTTGTCGTGGAACACACAACATCTCGATCATCAGCTGGTTCAAAAGTATGAGCAGCAGTTGGAGACAGCTGTTCAGTATTAATGTAACCAGTACCAGCTTGTGATCCTTCAGAACCAGTAGACCTATGCTCAAGTTGTAGGACTTCAGTAGAGCCAGTAGGTCCACTAGGTTTAGACACAGATGGAACAGAATGTTCCATCTCATCATCAGAGAACCCAGCAACATGGATTGGTGAGGGATTTGCAGCTGGTTCCTCTTCATCATCAAGAGCTTGCTAAGTAGGCTCTTCAAACAATAACTCTTCACCTTCTTGACTAGGAGATGAGGCTGGGGCAGTTTCATCAAATGTAACATTAATTGATTCTTCAAAATAACCCCTTCTTTTATTGAAAACCCTATATGCCTTTGACATGTTGGAATATCCCAAGAATATACCTTCATCATCCTTGGCATCAAACTTGTCCAGCTGATCCCTATTGTTTAGAATGAAACAGGGAGTGCCAAATACATGAAGAAATGAGATTTAGGGTTTTCTTCCTTTGAGAACTTCATAAGCAGTTTTCTTATATCTTTTCACTATTAAAGATCTATTCTGAGTAAAACATGCAGTGTTCACAGCTTCTGCCCAATATGAATTTTTCAGCCCAGACTCAGCTAACATAGATCTTACTGCTTCAATGAGAGTGCCGTTTCTTCTTTCTGCAACACCATTTTGTTGAGGTGTTCTCACAGCAGAAAAGTTCTGTGAAATACCTTTATCAGCATAAAATTCTTCTAATGTAGCATTTCTGAATTCTGTACCATGATCACTTCTTAGCTATTTCACCAGTTGCCCATTTAAAAGCTCCATTATTTTGATAAAATTGATAATTTCATTAGCATCTACACTCTTTTGCTTCAAAAAGAATACCCAGGTGTATCTGGAATATTCATCAATAATAACCAGTGTATACTTCTTCCCACTACAGCTGGCCACATTAACAGGACCAAAAAGATCCATATGAAGTAAATTAAATGGTTTCTCAACAGATGAGATTTGCTTTGATTTGAATGAGGCATGGTGATGTTTTCCTTTTTCACAACCAGGACACAGTCTGTCCTTTACATAAGACATGGTGGGTAGCCCAGACACCAAACTTCTACTGGATAATTTGCGAATATCTTTGAAGTTGAGATGTGAGAGTCTCTTGTGCCATAACCATTTCAGGTTATCTGCTGCCTTCAAATAGAAACTAGTATCAGTTGTTGTGACTGCTGTGTTCATGTCAATTTGATACATGTTTTCATGATGTTTTGCAGTCAGCAGTGGCTTCCCTATCTTATAAAAAATAGTGCCAATTTTCCTTCTGAATTGGACTATCTTGTTCTTACTTGTCAGTTGGCTTATGCTGAGTAAATTATGTTTAAGCCCAATGACATATGCAACATTTGAGAATGTGACAGTCCCATTAGTCAAAGTACCAAAACCCTTTGTGTAACCCAATGAATTACCTCCATACGACACAACTGGACCATCCTTTTCTTGATAGTCTATCAGCAGGAACTTACATCTGGTCATATGTCTCGAACAACCACTATCGAGATACCAGATTTGCTTGTTTTGAATGCCCTGCACAGTAGCTAAGAGATTAGTTCTTTTTGAGAACCCATCCAAGGATGGGTTCTGGAAGGGTCATATTTGATGATCTCTTCCTGTCTGCTGGTTTGCTTGAAGAAGCAGCAGTATACGGGGTTGGGGTAAAAGGACACCGATTGGCTAAGTGAAACTTGCTGTCACATTTGTAGCATTTTCTCACATTTGTTATCGGTGATGGGTCATACACATTGTAAAGGGGATAGGGGTGATGTTTGGTTACAGCCTCAATTAGCTGGTCAAGCTTGACTGTCATAATCTCAGTGATAGACAGCTCTTCATTCGAGTCCACTTTTGCTTTTCCCTTAAGGGCAGCTTTTTTCTTGGAACCAGTACCATAGTCATGACGTATTGCTTTGCCTTTATCATTTGACGAGCCAGCGTGGGAAGTTACTGGCTTGTCAACTGAAGCTGATGAACTAGAAGAAAATTTTTCCTACTGCCTTGGACTTGTCAGTATTATGTTTGACTGGCTTATCTGCAACTACTGGTGGACCAGTAAGTTTGTCATTAGTTGGCTCAGCACAATTGGAGCTCGAACACGAAGGGGAATCAGTTGGTTTAATTTTTCTAAGATTATTTTTAATGATTTCTCTTTTGATACGTCTTTCTTTTGGAGTCATGTAGTAGATGCTTGAGGGGTCAGTAGTCTCATCAATTGAGGTACTGGCTTCTCTTGCTTTAACTTCATCCTCCAAAATTTCTTTCATGGCAGGTGGTGGGGACACAGTAGGTCTAACACACTTATTTGTCAAGACCTTTTTACCCTTAACTATCTTGGCAAAAGTATTTGGCAAGACAGCTTCAGGATCTGTTTCAAGAATAGGGTCCATGAAAGTAACTTCTGCAATAGTAGCAGCAGCAGCGTAGTCACCAGCAAAGAAAGCTTCAACTTGGGCAGGCACCTGCTCGTTAACACACTTTGCTTTGCGTTGAGCAGATGTACACCATGAAGCGATAACCTTTTTAAGATTATCCAGCTGGTTCTTAACTTCTGCTGCCTCAACGTGAAGAGACCTTAAAGCAAAGTTTTGTTTTTCAAGTTTAGAAATATCATCTTTCAAGATTTTAATTTCATCATTTTTGCATTTAAGTTTCTCATTTAAAGATTTGTTGTCAGTTTTCAAAACTTCTTCACATTTGCTGCCTCTACATAAGTCAACTCTTAGGTAGTCAAACATTTCGGCCTTTTCATCATCAGTATAAGTTCGAAAATTATCAACCTTATACATCAATTCAGTTATTCATTGAGGAGAATCTCTTTTCTGATCAGCTTCCCTCATATCAGCCAAAAACATGCTACCACTATCATCCTCATCAGACTCCTTGACCTCCTTGGCCATTAAACACAGCTTCTTTTCTGGAGCATAACCAGCACCATCATCAGTATCACTATCAGAGGAAAACGACGAGCTGGTTTCATCCCAATCATGATGCTCAGCAACTAGAACCTTTTCTGGCTTTTTACCCTTCTTATTAGTCTTAGCACTTTCCTTCATCTGAGCTTTCATAGCTTTGTACTTGTTCTTGTACTTGTCAGCTTTTGAGAAAGAGTTAGCATGTGAAGTTGAAGGTTTCCTGGACATGCATTCAGCAGCAAAATGTCCAACCTTCCCACAATTATAACACTCAGATTTAAGACCCTTGACTGACTTACTGCTATACCTAGCACTCGGTTTCTTACTCCCTTTGTATGACTTGCTGGTTCTATTACGATTGAACCTTTTTAACTGCCTAGCCAGCAAAGCCATACCTTCAACAAACCCTTCTACATCACTTTCATCGTCACTGCTTTCTTCAGACCCAGTACCACTATCCACATCATTCTCAGCTGACTCTTCTTCTGCCAACAACTTTTGAACCAGTAAATACTTTTGAGCTTTCTTTTTAGCAGCAACAATAAGAGCAGTATCATCTGTCTTAGAAGATTTTGAAGTGGTGGGGGCATACCTAAAGTTTTCTTTCAAGTTAAGTTAAAATTTAGCCTCAGCCTTCTCATGGTTCCAAAGTGAACTGTAGAGAGAAGACATGTTAAAGTTCTTTAGGGTCTGAGTGGTTCTTAAGGGGTCAGTAACAGATTTGCATTTAGTAGGCAGTGAATCTATGAATTTATTAACTTGTTCAAACTCAGTATAGGTGACATTCAAAGTGATCAGGTCAGCAATCAAGGAGTTAAACCTAATGAAGGTTTCCTTAAGGGTTTCGTACTTGTAGGCAAAGAACATTTCATATTCTTGTTTTAAAGCAATCATTCTGTTCTGCCTAACTTCTCCCATACCCTCATAGGTAACATCTAGATAGTCCAACATAAGCTTAGCATTTTCTTTTCCCTTAATCAGTTTGAACAGTGGGTTAGGAAAAGTTATAGCTAACAAGGTTCTGATCTTAGGGTCAAGTCCAACACGACATTTATCCTCAGCATCCCATCTAGAAGGGGTGAGAATAACCTCTCTGCCAGGAATAGCAGGAGTGTCAGCTATAGCTGGTGCACTACCAATAGTTTCAGTAGGTACAAATGGACCATCTGTGGCAATACCAGGCATGAGTGGGTCAATAGACTCAAGGTGAAGCATGAATCTTGCATTCCAAGTTTCATACTCATCTTCATCAAATTTGGGTGGTCTATTGGATGAGCCATTTTCAAGGTAAGCTGTATTAGAATATGCAGCCATGAGAGAATTTAGATCCAAGATATTAATTATCAAGACTGAGGCTCTGATACCAGTTGTTGGTCCCTTGATAACAACATGAGTATTGTAGAGGGGGGGTGAATACAATTTCTTTTAAGATAACTTAACAGTTAAACTCGATTACTATTCAAACATGCAAATAAATAGAGTCACAGGTAATTTTCAACAGTTATTCTTTATTGATTGAATCACAAAGAATCACAACTATCATTGGAAGAATGATAGTTGGTTGATACATATTACCTAGATTATAGCTAAGAGGTAAACTAACAGCTATTACACGTTTTGACTCTATAAAAATAAACCCACACCACTGGTTGTTACAATAGTGGATACAACAATTTATAGTAGTCCTATTAACCGTGTAATGGTTCTATTGTCCACTGGTACATAGGATGTCTGTACTTGTGGAGACAACTACATCAGAGAGCATGCTCTCTTCTTTCCTCTTTGGTAGCTATTTGCAGGAACACCCCAATTCGATTTGGCACCACTATTTGATTAAACAAATAGAATGTTGTGTTCCCTAGGTGATGAAAAAGTATAACCCATGTCTGCACATGCGTTAAACTTATGCATTCCCACGTGGTCTTGTAAGGTCACTTGTCAGTCGCCGACGCGTGTCCTTTTCTGTTCAACTTTGTCTTTGACTGCTGATGAATAGTACCATTGATGTAGACCACTCGGGAAACCACTATGCTTATAATGGAGCATAGCTGTCTTGTGTAGTGAGCTGCATTCGAGCTATGCTGGTTCTTCATTGCTGAGCCACTTCATGTTCTTGATTAGCTGAGTACACATCCTGTGCTAATTAAAGAACACTGTCTACCTTGTGCTAGTAGACTGAGCAGCAAACTAAACACTCGACACAGCAATATCTGCTGTCTATATATGAACAAACTTGTGCTGACTGCACATAACATTTTAGTGCAAATAAATTACAGTTTTGTCATAATTAAATCCTTAATTATTTTGGGGACTCAACAAGAAACTTGTGGGGTGACTTAATCAATCTTTTATCCGCTGAGCGTAGAGCTGCTAGCCGGATGACTTCTAGTAAGAGAAAGTACTATGTGAGAGAGAAAGGTGAAATCTCTGCTCATAAGTTATCAGAATATCTGAATGTGTAAAATGACAACCCAAGGGGTCTATTTATAGTGATAGATCCACCGGATAGTTCGAGGACACGTGTCAGATGATGATACATTCTGTTATTCGTGATCCGAAATTTATGCTGAATGTGGCGCTCTCCGGCCAGAGCTTAAGCGCTAGGCGGCCTTCAGGGCTTATGCATAACGGAAGCAGCCTTCACAGCGGAGAATGCTTGCTGGAAAGTTTCCCAAAACTGTTATTCTCAGTGTTCCTGATGCCAATTTCATGCGAATATTATGCCTTTATGCGTGTATACAATAGGATACACCATTAAGTCCCCCCATTTTAATGACTTAAGCATTTAAAAAAGGATTAAGTTGTTAAACTTCTGCTAACGCATGCCAAACAAGTCTTCACATTTGCCATTTGCATCGGGAAAAACATTATTGATAATGATGACAGACGAATTTTACTAACATTGTGATGATTACTTTTAAATGGTTGAGATTCTTCACGCGCCACCAGCTGTAAAAAGCATTTCTTCATACCCCACTTTTAAACTTTCCCATACACGTGTCACGATCGTGTCCATAAAAAATACATTGATGAATCTCTATATAAACCGTCATAACCTTTGAACTTCACTTTTTTACTTTTGCTCAAGATCTAAAAAGCATATCTCTGCCCAAATCTTCATCGCCTTCCTCAACCTTTTACTTTCAACTTTTTAAGGTTTTTCATCTTTCAAAGTCAGTTGCATTTTACCTCACTGTTACTTCTTTTTCACTTTTACTGTTCATATTATTACCATGGCTTCTGTGTCGAGTACTGGACGAGAGAACGTGGAGCTTTCTTCTTCAGAAACAACCGACCTTCCTGAGGTTAGCACGATAGCATCGTCATTATCAGAGAGCCATTTTGATGGCTTGAAGATCGCTTTTCATCATCTTAATCAATACAACCCTATTCTTCCTCCTGGCAATCAAAGGGCCAATAAACCACCTGCCGGAAAAATTACTTTGTATGCTTTACAACTTACTCACGGCAACCTCCGTGTTCCTCTTACTAAATTTCTTCTCCGTATCCTTAGATACTATAGAGCCTGCCTGAGCCAAATCCATCCCCACGGCCTTCAAAAAATTATCCTTTTTGAAATGTATTGCAATGCCAGCAATATTAAGCCTCGCCTTAAAGTTTTCATCTCTCTTTTTAGAATTCGAACGATTAGCCACTGCTGGCTTAAGATTGACAATAAATGAAATACATATTTTGTTGGAAAAAATAAAGTTTCAAACTTGAAGGACTGGAAGAGTCCATTTTTCTTTGTTGACGAAGGAGTTATTCCGGAGGAGTATTCCGTGGTCCAGAAATTGAAGTCAATAGATGCTGGTGTAGGAAAGGCCGTTAAGGTAACCGCCGCAGAGAAGCGAATAGTAAATAATTTTAAAGCTCTCCGCCTTCCGCCTAGATCATATGAGAAATATGAGGGAATTCTTGTGCTGTGTAAAGTGAGCCAAGAATGGCCAAGTACTTCTGTGCCAATACTCCACCAGAAAAACCAGGGTAGGATGTCATATAATCATCCTAACATATATATTTGTCTATCTTTTTTATATCATTATTGCTTATGTTTGCTATTTTTGCCCTTGTTTAATTTTTGCAGAAAATACCGAGATGCTTGTTCGTTCTGCTATCTTATCCCTCGATCTTGAGGATGACGTGGAGATCACTACCTGTGACAAAACCCCTGCTGAACTAGAGGCAGAAAGGGTTGTTGCTGAAGCTGAGGCTGCTGCTGCTGCTGCTAATGTTGAAAAGGAAGGGGAAGGCAGCAGCAGTAGTTCAGATAGCGAGTCCGAGTCCAACACTGAACGAACGGCGGAGGACACCACTACCGAGCAGGAAACAACAGGCTCAGTTGACATTACTGGTGAAACGCTTCCTAGCCCTCCTGCAACCAAAAAGACTCGCAAGAAGAGTATAGGCTCTAAGAGAGCAAAAAGTGCTGAGGGAAGCCCTAAGCTAAAACGTAGAAGAAGTATGCCATCATTGTCCTTTCTTGATATTACATATATCTATGCTCACAACTGTTATGTTTGCTAATTTATTTATGTTAGTGGTTTTAGCAGATTCTGATGATAGCCAAGGAAAGGCTGCTGAAGGTGGTGAACAGAGGACGGCGGAGAACCTCGAAAGCAAGAGGATGAAATTTTGAAGTCTCCTAACCAAAACTTTACTCCCTTTGATGAGGCTGATTTTCAGGAACTGAGGACGGAAGGCGACTCTTCTTATCATTCTCCTCCTCCCAGTACCACTACCCCTGCTGTCACATCATCAAATGTTCCTGTACCACCAATTCCTGCTCATTTGGGCGCACTGCAGGCGTTTATTGATAACCCTGCCACTAAGTGCAATGATCTTTTGACTCTTCTTCAGGTAACAATGATAAAATAATTTGTGCCAACAATTTATTTATGTGAATTGCTAATGTTGATCATAACATTCTTCTTTCACAGGGTTGTGCTATCCCTGAGCTAAATCCTCACTTTGCCGATCTTCGTTCTGAACAACTTAGGCAGTCAACTGCTGCATCTGCCATGTTGTTCATGAATCATGTAAGGAATGCTCTTCAATTGCAGCAGCATCAAGAGTCTATTCTTGACTTAGCCCGTACTGAAATTGGTGAAGGTGCAAATGCTCGCAAAAGAGCTATTGAGGCTGAACGTTCCTTAACCAGCACTCAAGAAGCTTTAAAGGCTAGAGAAGTTGAGTTGAAAAGTGCTCAAGATGCTGCTGTTACTCTGCAAGAGGAGAAGGATAGAGTGGTGGAAGCTGAAAGGAAGAAGGTTGAGGAAGAGAAGCTGAAGGTTAGCAATTTGGAGAATCAGCTGAATGCTGAAAAGGAAAAATCTACTGAACTTCTCCGCAGGGCGGAGACCGGTGAGGGTAACTTTGCAGAGCTGAAGAAGGGGATACCGGGTGAAATAGCGAAGGTTCTAGGATCTTAACTTGTTGGGACTCCCTACAATGATTATGTTGACGCTATAGTCACCTACACCATATCTGATGTTGCCGATAAGGTAACCAAACGCCTTGCCCCAAACCAGTCTCTTCCCCCTTCTATTGCTAATCTGATGCGCCCTGGGACCCTGGAGAGAGTCAACGAGACAAAGGACAAATTGATAAATCTCAAGATTGATGTGTTTGATGATGTGTGTAGTATGGAAGAATCATCAGCGAAGGATGTACTTGGTGTGCAGTTTACATGAATTCTATAATGATTCCTGAACAATGTCTGTAATGAACTTAACTACTTTTTATGTTAATTACACATGCTACTTTTTATGATGATATTTGTCTTTATGCTTATTACAAATATTTTGATGCTTTCTTGCTAAAATAAATCTGCTGTGCACTAAGCATATGATAGATTTTCCATGTTTAACTGCATATTGAAAAGTGTTTGATGTAAGTCTTAAGAAGATGTTTTGCATTAGTAACTTCTGCTGAATTAATAACATATCCAATATTGAAATTTTACTTTGCAAACATCATGCCTTCAAAATAATTGCTAGGACATTAAAGTCTATTATATGCGTTCCATCGAAAAAATTAATGAGGAATAGTTATGAAGTATTGTTGAAGAGTGGTTATGAATGAATAACCTTTCCGCCATACGCCTTCCGTCGTAAAATTTATGAGGAAGAGTTGTGAAATATTTTGTCCTTCATATATTGTAAGAACTTCATTCGTTATGTGAAGTAAGTTTTTATAATGTTTGTCATGAAAAGTATCTGATTTTTCATTTTGCCTCGATGCGTTCTAATAAAACTTTAATGTTTTCTAGCCGATCCCTTGTGCCTTTTTCTGGCCGGCACAAGAGCATCCGCCATCGGAGGTATAAAAATACTCTCCTTCTGTGGGTAGGATATAAATGCAATGTTTTACATTTGTCACAGGCAGCACTTTGCATAAGAAAAAGATAGAATTTTATTAACTGATAGTGAGCAGTACATAAACAAATCATGATGAATTTAGGTGGATCAGGCCTAATTAGTACATTATGACAGTTTGATGTATGCTGTTGTAAACATAGGCATTGTAGTATAACTACAATATCATAAAGTGGAATGATAAACTTTGCTCTTCATAAAATGCTGAAATTTGTTCTTCATACGCCAAACGTCTAGCGCTGTCTGGCCTAAACACTTGATCATGGTATAAAAAACTCCCGAACTTCATCATCTCTGAATAATCGATTACGCCTTCTCTGATTTGCTCTGTCCTCTGGCAAATTTGCAAATGTGGATCGTTCCCTAGTTGGTGCCACATACTGTGAATGTATGGCAGCTACTCCGTTAGGAGTCGAAAATCTGATCTCTACATGAGCGGTGGATGTAATTGCTCCAAATTTAGCCAATGCTGTCTTTCCAAAAAGGACATTAAATCAAAAAGTGCCTTCCAAATGAAATGTCCCGTTCATATTGATTATAAACGTTCCATATTAATTGATTTCGTCGCGAGGTTTTGACCTCTATATGAGACGTTTTTCAAAGACTGCATTCGATTTTAAAACAAACCATAACCTTTAAAATATTACGACGATTATCAAATAATGATAATCTAAAATATATCGTTTTTCACACGATCATTACATAATGGTTTACAATAATATTACACATCAAGATAAGTCTTTGAATGCAGTTTTTAAACAATATTATACAAGCATGGACTCCAAATCTTGTCCTTAATTAAATATGTGTAACAACGCAACCCGTAATACAAACGATCACGCGGAAATATCAAATAATAATTTTTTTTTGCTGGAACAGCATATGGCCGAGCGGCGCGCCATATGGCCGAGCGGCGCGCCAAGCTGGCCTGTCCAAAAAGTCATGAAATGCGAAAATGTTTGACAACTTCCCGACGTATTTAGACAAAACGCTTTTCACAACCTATTCATATATGAAAAACTAACACGTTCCATTCATAAAATAAGTTTTACGAGGCCGGGCCCACATCGGCCGTTTTACGACTTTCATACGAAAATACAAGTTTTCAATCACATGATTTGTAACACCAAATAAAGCCGAGCATGGCGATTGGGGATACGCTACCCAATCCTAATCAATCCAAAAACAAGCCTTCTAAAGCAACTACGCAAGTCCACTAGTCCCACGCTTACCCGAGCCACCGCATCCATGCAAATCTATAAAAAGGTAAACAACGAGAGGGTAAGCTAACGCTTAGTGAGTGAGAATATACTACATACATATATATGCATAAAATGGACACGCCACACAAAACCAAATACCGCATATCGGAGCATCCAAGCATAAAGGCAAGCTAGTCTAAGCATACCGTAAGATCACTAAGCAACGAGCTAAAGATAGATCAATAAAATATAAGTTCACCAACAACGATGTGAACAATGCCAATAAGCTACACCCGGAGGGTTAGCTACATCACGACAATACAACATTATATGTATACAATATATATATATATATATATATATATATATATATATATATATATATATATATATATATATATATATATATATATATATATATATATATATATATATATATATATATATATATATATATATATATATATATATATATATATATATATATATATATATCGAATAACATAATTTGCTTACAACACAATAACCATGCTTAACCAAATCTTTGCAAGGGAATGACTTCGCGAAACAAGTCATCGATGTTCATAACAACCATTAGAGCACTTAACACTTCGTACACTAACCCCACGGGTGGCATCTTAACACGTTGATATTTCACCCTGGGTGGCGTCTTAACACATCGACACTTCACCCCGAGTGGTGTCTTAATACTTCGACACTTCACTCTTCATTTTACTTGAGGTGGCATCTTAACACGTCGATACTTCACCTCGAGTGGCGCCTTAACACATCGGCACTTCACCCTTTAACTTACTTGGAGTGGCATCTTAGCACATCGATACTTCACTCCGGGTGGTGTCTTAACACATCAACACTTCACCCCGGGTGGAGTCTTAACACAACGACACTTCACCCGTCATATTACTTTAAATGGTGTCTTAGCACATCGACACTTCACTCGTCACGTGAAATGTGGTGTCTTAGCACATCGACACTTCACATCTCTCGCTACAACAAATAAATGCATTATATACCTACGCATATAATTATTCCACTCACTATATTAACCCTTCGTCATTGGGGTTATATAAGTCCACATCACACGCCCATGTGATAACGTACACACAAACTGTGCACCTCGCCAAAGTGGTCAACCAAAACGCACAACCGTGCCAATTGGACCTATACACAAGTCCAACAATTCCACCTATACGAGAAGCGAGCATTATAAGCGAGAACCCCTTCACCCGACCCGCACCGATCCTACACATACATATGCATATAAGATATTAACACTCACCTTGTCGTCTTGAAGAATGCTACCGAAATCCGCAATCGCCGATGGAATGTACCTAATTCATTTATCACATAACAATTAACACAATTAGGGTGGATATACAAATCAACCCAAATTGACAACTAGTGCAATTTCGACCCAAATGCACTTCCAAGCACAAACCGCGCCCAAACTAACCAATAATCACTAACACTAGTGAGAATGGTCCTAATATGCCAATCAAACCCAAATCATAGGTGTTAAACACCTATCTTGCCCAAAATGACACTTAAACCCTAATTTGACCCATAAGAAGTCAATATCACGCCATTAGCAAGTTTTGACACCAGAACATATTTAACTCGGTTCTATGCTTCAACTTAATCCATTTTAAGTTTATAAACCTTATTAAATCTGCAATTGAGTCATAATCATCAACAAACCCTAATTTTGACTCTAGTCAAAATTAGTCAACCATAAGAACCCTAATGGTTTCCAAAACACCAATAATCACTAACACTAGTGATTATACACCATTTACAAGTCTTAAACATGGTTAAATCACTAACCAACCCAAAACTCGCCAAATATCAAAATAGCAAGTTTCCATAAACCCTCTTCATCAACCAAATGGGTTTTACAACTAACAATCTCAAACCCTAACTTGAATATCAAATCTAACAAATGAAATTTGGAGTTAGAACTTACCAATACTACCAAAACATAGCTAGGAGCGAGATGAACAACTTTAAAACCCGAGCTTTGGCGAGAATTCGACTCCTTCTTCTCCAAATCAAGCTCTCTCACTCTAGAACTCTTCCTCTCTCTCTAGATGTGGATGAGAGTGTTTGTGTGGGTGAGAAATGAGCTCCAATAGAGTTCTAGATCAGTCTTGATGACCCTAAACCGACCCTAAATGAAAAGACCAAAGTACCCCTCATTTAAACCTTTTAAAAAGGCTGAAAATTGCATCAGCAGCAATCGGAGCACCGCGCCAAATGATGGAGCGCCGCTCCAACCTGCAGGTCAGTTTTCAGAAACTTGTTTTGGTCATAACTTTTTGATCGTAGCTCCGTTTTCGATGAATCAAATATCGTTGGAAACGTAATAAGATTTCCTTTCCAATGGTAAGGCTTTGAAACATCAACACAAACTTTATTTGGGGTTGAAAAGATACGTATACACCTTGTCACTTCAGACAACATCCAGTTTCCTTCGGCGTTCGAGCAAGCAACACGTACACTTCATACACGCATCATACACCATAAATACATTATGTACAATAAATATTTGGGTCTTACAACTCTCCCCCACTTAAACTCGATCACGTCCTTGCAATCTTCTCCACTTAACCAATCCGAACCTACTCAACGGTCCTCAATCATAAGTTTCAATCCGAACTTTCCTAGACAATTCTTCCCAATGAATCACCTTTAACAACTAAATCGTCACCCGCGATTTATCAAATCCACCAACCGAGCACTAAAACCTTGCTCAATCCCTCAAATCGAGAATAACTCGACCAATCTCGAACCGAGATATCAATTCCTTAGCGTACCTTTACCAAGGACCACGCTTGTAACGACCCTACTTTTTCCGTTATATTTTGCCGTTAATTATTTAACGACCGTTAATTGTTATTCGTGCCGCGTCATTTCTATGACCTATAATATTATTTTTGTAATAATATATTAATTATTATGTGTTATGTGAATATTTATATTCATATTTTATGTTATACGTTTCTACGTGTCGCGGATTTCTATCCGGCGAATCATTTCGGTTTTCAAACCAACGGTCAGACTTTTGGGATTTTTAAATCCAAATTATTTTAAATATGATATTTTGATGTCACATGAATATATATGGTGTTTATATATTTTATTTGTCGCGTACGCGTTATCTCTCTGAATATTTAATCGTGTAGCGGTGTTTTCGCGTTTCGGGCTTCGTTCGGGCATTCGGGCTACAAGCAAATACTCTTAGCATCAATTTGGCCCTCAAGTGGAGCCCACCCTACCTATTTCAGCCAAAAATTTCAAAGGGGAGGGGGTTAGGTTGTTAAATTTTCAAACTTGGGATTAACTTGATCAAAATCACTAAAATGCTTCTCATTTTTAACATAGCTTCATTTTTTTTTCTTTTCTCTCTTTCTCCTCCCTTTTTGAACGTCCCCCATCAGCCATATATCATCATCATCTTCTTTCAATCAAGTGCTTGGATCATCAAATCAATTGCATAAACGCGTTCCTCTCGATCTCCTCTACTCGTTCATACCATTTGATTCTTGATTAGGGTATAAACCCTAACCCTAGCTTTTCAAATTTTTCATTTATTTTACTGATTTTATATGTTATATTAGTAGTATGATGATTATATGTTATCGTATTGTTGATTGTATGCGTAGAAGTGCTCGTTAATTCATGTTTTCGGTTTGATTGTTTTGGGACAGCTGTTTGATTGTTGTTTTCTGTATATATAACTGATATAAAAGTGAAATTAAAGTATTTAGATGAGTTCCTCTCATCAAGACATTAATTTTAGACTCCGGATTCATGTCATTTCGATTCCCGGAGCACTAGATATGATTAAAATGGTGTTTTATTGAAATTAAATTGTGAAAACGAATTGGTATAGATATGGTCCGACTTTGTGATCATCTTTGGAGTCTTTATGGTGTACTAGTGTGTTAGGATTGATGATGGGATGAACTTTCATGTTTGGGTCATCGAAATCCGAGCCACGAATCAACCGGTATGACTAAAACATGTTTTTGAACGGATTAAAGCTACAAGTTGATTTATGGCTGTAAGTCACGACTTGTTTGCTATTCTTGTTTTGTTCTTGAGCACACTAATGTGTCGGATGGATTGGTTAGGCGAAGATATATATAAGACTCGCCGAAAACCGATTCCCGGGGCTCAAGTTATGACCTGATGAACTTTTAATTAAAACTTATGGTTATTAATTATGACTTATGATATAAATAATGAATTTCATTATTAATAAATTACTTCTGTTATAAAAAGTAATTATTTTAATTTAAGACTTATGATATACATGTTTATTATATCATTTATTAATTAATTATGATTTTATCAAACTTTTAATTAAACTTATGATTAATAATACCTTTATTATTAATGAAAAATACTTATGATAAGTATTAAACTTATATTATGAGATTATTATTAAAAGACTTATAATAAGGATTAATTAATTATGTAATTATTATAAGACTTAATTATTATTTAATTATAATTTAATTATTAAATACTTATGATTTAATAATTATAATTAGAAACTTATGATATGATTAATAATTAATTATTAATTAATAATACTTATGATATGATTTAAAATTTATTATTAATTAATAATACATATATAATGACTAATATTTAATTAATTAATTAAATACTTATGTTATATTAATTATATCATTTAAATTTATGTTAACTTTAATAATTTATTTAAATTTAATTAAACTTATGTTATGACATAATTATACATATTTAACTTTAATTAACCTTATAACTTATATTATTATTACAACTTACACTTTTAAAATTAATGTTGACTATGTTTGACCAAGGTTGACTTTTGAGTTGACTTTCGGTTGACTTTGACTTTTAGTTGACTTTTGTTGACTTTCTAATTAAGAAAACTTTCCTAACTTAAAAACTTTCTAAATATGGAAACTTTCTAAATTTGGAAACTTTCCAAAAATAGAAACTTTTCTAAAATAGAAACTTTTCTAAAATAGAAACTTTCCTAAAATCGAAACTTTCCTAAAATAGAAACTTTCCAAAAATGGAAACCTGCTAAAAATAGCAACTTTCTAAAAATAGAAAGTGTGTGTCCGTACGCTGTTCTGATCAAACCGATGCATGTTGAGTATTGTTCTATGTCTACTTGCAACATGTACAATAGCTATCATACTAAGACTTGACCTAAGTTAGTTATTTATATCGACCTGCTTTATTTATAGGTCAGCGTTGTGATCATTCCTGATCACTTTACTTCATTTGATGTTCGCTTATTTGTGTGGTTACTTCGTTTGCTATTAAGGTGAGTTATAGTCCCATTTTTCTATTTTAAATCTTTTGGGATGAGAATACATGCAATTTATTTTATATTTTGGACACATGTGGAAGTTGGTTTAAATTATTCATTGTGAGTTGAACAAAAATATTCCCTAGTCTGGTAACTGTAATCACTGGTTTCTACTGGTGAACGCGAATCCTACGGATAGATCTATCGGGTTTGACAACCCCATTTCGAGCTAGTCGCGCTAGCAATTTATAATCTGAATGTTTAGTACTTCGTATTTAGTTGAAGATACACTTGTTCGGTGTATATTATTTATTGTGTTTGGCAAGGGTAAATAAATGGTGAAGTGGTTACCAGGTGGCTCACGAAAAATGGAATAATGTTTTTATATGATTTCTAGTATATAATTTTGTGGTCCAAAAAGGAGTTTTTATGTTTTCAAACATAAATTTTTATGGTTTACATTAAATATTGTTTGCAATATTAAACCTATAATTCACTCAACATTTTTGTTGACAGTTACTCGCATGTTTTATTCTCATGTTCATGATTGATTGCTTCCGTTGTGCTTAGAGAGTCTGCATATTTATGATGGCAGCTTTTGTTAAACATTAACTTGCATTCTATTTTGATACATTTAATAGTGGATGTAGTTGACTTTGTTTTGGTCAACTTTTGGGTTAAGTAATAATGTATGGTTTTTCTAAACTTACATATCTTGGTAGGTTTCCTTTATGGGAAATCATTTTTAAATAAAGAATGCAAGGTTTTTTATCAAATTCATATAGAGTTATGATCAGGCTGTGGGATCAAGATAACGATGGTCGTCAAGTGTACTTTGACGGGTCGTTTCAGTTGGTATCAGAGCATTGGTTGTAGGGAATTAGGCTGCATTGATGTCGTTACCTGAGTCAATAGGGTGCATTAGTGAGTCTAGTCTACAGCCCGACCGATAATATATTATTATATGTGATTATTTATATCGTATTGGTATGTATATTGTTATCATACATACATCTCTATTATGTTCTGAATCCGGGAGGAACTCCCAATCCGATTTAAACGTATTCTTCGACTCATGCGAGTTCATCTTTTATAAGAACACCTCGGTTGGTGAAACCGAGGGATGTCATTCTTAACTTCTGGAATTCTCGACAATTCTATGCCATCTATTATGGTTATGTAAATACCGTTTGAGTTATATTACGCGAGATGTCATTCTTGACTTCTAAATGCTCGGTATTTCAATGTCAGCTATTATGTTTAGGTATATAACATTCTTGTTATATTACGTGCCTTTGTGTTGTTGTGCCTATGTGCTTTGGTTTTTGAACCGGAAAATGTCATTCTTGACTTTTAGAGATTCTTGGTACTTTGAAGACAATTTTATGTCATCGTTACTCCTATTCGTTACTTTTGATGTATATGTCTCTTGTGTTATTCTTAGCACATTGTTTAAGAAATCATTTTAGGAAAATTGTGTGGAAATCTGAGGTTGATCGCGTGTCCTGACCTCAAGTAGTGCTATTGGAATGGAACTATGAATTAGTGAAATATAATGGCGTCAGGCCAACGTGATTATATTACGTTAATTCATAAAGAAGTCCCAATATTGTGACATGAGGAATAGAAAGCAAGTCAAAGAAAATTTTTACACTACTCATTCAGAAATTCCGATGTATTACATGGGTAGGGAAAATATTCATTATCTTATTTGTTGATATATGAGAAGCTCGTTTTAACCAGATTATCTATCTCATGTTCTATCCTTCATAACTCACTTGTTAGCAACAGCTTCGCTCGGGAACAGTTTTAGCCCAAGGACTTATGTCCTGATAATAGTCAAAACAACATTTAACTCATTGGTTTTCATGACCTCGTAACATTTGTTGGTCAAATGTCGCAAAACGATTCAAGTCCTTTACTCGATCTTCCACGATCTTACTTCAAATTGTAACCTATGAAATATAGATACTCTATTTATCATCGGGAATTTTACACATTTGTTTAATTGGGTGGTTCTCACGAGATTTATGGGCGAATAGAAGTAATGAAATATTTTGTCATGTATACAATTGATAAAATCATATATGTATGTATGGATTCAAATGAATAAATTTACCCTTACCTATTTTGGCTAGGATATACTAAATCATACTTTCAAAACTATTTTAAAACCGCTCATTTATTGAGCCGTTTGACTAAGTCAATTTGTTTTATATAAAATGGTACACGTTGTACATACTTCTAAATTTACTAAGAACTTCGTTCCGTTTATGTGGTCACATCAAACAATTAAAGCTTTTTCAAAACTCCTTTGATTGATTTTATCAAATTTTCGCATTACTCTACAGAGTGTTTGGATCACAGTTCTTCTCGTCCTCCGTTTAAGGATGAAACCTACCATTAAGTTCATTGATAGAAACTCTTACACCACTTTGGATTCCGGTTTTATTAAATTTGTTGGAAAGTCTTTGCGCTCGTAAAATTTTCTCTCTTATAGTTGGACATGGCCGAAACGCGGACCGATAAATCAATTTTCTGGGGAACACTCGGTGGTCACCCTATTGTAGAAAAGGTGCTAGGTGGGTTTCTACCCCAACAGTTGTTAAAGTAGGTATCATGGATGTATATTACACTAGACCGTTTGAGGAGTTTCTACTCTCGACATTCACGGCTAACCGCAACACCCTCGTAAACATCAGCCCTATGATTCAATACCTTGAGGTACACGAAATTATTTTTGGAGATTCATCTCACATGGAGTCGACCATTCTTTATAACCCATGATTCGCGTTCTTTTCATCCGCACATAAATTTAAGAATAAGGATGAATCCAAGATTGACTCGCTCATTGTGCGAGGAAGTTCACTCTCGTTGAAAGATCACACCTTTCGTACGTCTTCCTTTCAGAAATGTATTGAAAATTTACTTTGAAGTCCATGATCCTCGTTATCTCCTTTGAGAGAATTGCCTTAAATATCCATGCCACTGATGTGAATACTCCATATATTTCTTCCTGCATTGTTGCAACTATATTTCATTCGTCCCAGTTCGTCCCTGTGGGGAGCTCCTGTTTTGATTGTTAAGAAGAAAGATGGTTCGATCCGATTGTGTATTGATCATCGTGAGTTGAACAAACTTACAGTTAAAAACCGTTACCCTCTTCCTAGAATTGATGATCTGTTCGATCAGCTTCAAGGTTTGTCTGTTTATTCTAAGATAGATCTTCATTCCGGTTATCGTCAACTGCGTGTTAAAGATTCTGATTTTCCAAAAACTGCTTTTCGCACCAGTTATGGTCACTACGAATTTCTTGTTATGCCGTTCAGATTGACAAATGCACCTGCTGTGTTCATGGACCTCATGAACCGTGTGTGTAGACCCTATCTGGACAAATTCGTTATTGTATTTATCGACGACATCCTTATTTATTCTAAGAGTGATGAAGGGCACGAAGAGCATTTGAAGTTAGTGCTTGATTTATTGAGGAAAGAAGAGTTGTACGCCAAGTTCTCTAAATGTGCTTTCTGGTTAAGAGAATTTCAGTTCCTTGGACATGTTGTTAGTAAACAAGGAATACAGGTGGATCCTGCTAAGATCGAGGCAATTGAAAAGTGGAAAATTCTGAAAACTCCTACTCAAGTTCGTCATTTTTAGGGTTAGCGGGTTACTATCGAAGGTTCATTCAAGATTTCTCTCGTATAGTGAAACCTCTGACTGCTTTAACGCATAAGGGGAAGAAGTACGAGTGGAAGAGTGAATAAGAGTCTGCTTTCCAAACTCTGAAGAAGTTAACTTCTGCACCGATATTATCACTACCTGTGGGTAATGATGATTTTGTTATTTATTGTGATGCTTCGTGCCAAGACTTTGGTTGTGTTTTGATGCATCAAAAGAAAGTTATAGCTTACGCGTCACGTCATTTGAAGATTCATGAACAGAATTATACAACCCATGATTTTGAATTGGGAGTTGTTGTGTTCGCACTCAAGAAGTGGAGACATTACTTATATGGGGTCAAATGTACAATGTACACTGATCACAAAAGTCTTCAACATATCTTTGATCAAAGACAGTCGAATATGAGGTAGCGAAGATGGGTGGGATTGTTGAACGATTATGATTGTGAACTCCTTTAGCCATTCCGAAAAAAAAACCAATGTCGTGGCTGATGCTTTGATTCGAAAAGAGAGAGTTGAACCTCGTAGGTTTAGAGCCTTAAATATGACTATTCGAACAAACCTCGCAAGGCAGATTCTTGCAGCTCAACAAGAAGCCTTGAAGGAGGAGAATTTTGTAACGGGAAGGTCTGAGGCTCGAGTAAACAGTTAGAGGTACGAACTGATGGTACTCGGTATTTTGCGGGACGCCTTTGGTTTTCGAAGTTTGGTGATCTGCGACAACTTATTTTAGATGAGGCTCATAAGTCTAGGTACTCTATTCATCTTGGTTCAAGAAAGATGTATCATGATCTTAAGGAGCTGTATTGGTGGCCTAATTTGAAAGCTGATGTGGCTATGTATGTGGCTAAGTGTTTGACCTGTGCTAAGGTTAGAGCTGAACATCAGAAACCGTCTGGACTTTTAGTGCAACCCGAGATTTTCGAGTGGAAGTGGGAAGGTATTATGATGGATTTTATTACTAAGTTACCGAGAGTTGCGGGTGGCTATGATACCATTTGGGTGATTGTAGATCGACTCACTAAGTCAGCTCATTTTTTGCCGATTAAGGAAACATATTCGATGGAGAAGCTTACTCATTTGTATTTGAAGGAGATTGTTTCTAGACATGGTGTTCCTGAATCTATTATTTCAGACCGAGACAGTCATTTTATATCGAGGTTTTGGTGATCCTTACAAGAAGCTTTGGGAACTAAGTTAGATATGAGCACCGCTTATCATCGGCAGATGGATGGTCAGAGTGAAAGGACCATTCAAACGTTATAAGATATGTTACGAGCGTGTGTTATTAATTTTGGTAATGGGTGGCATAGATATTTGCCGTTAGCTGAATTTTTCTTATAACAACAGTTATCATGTAGGGATTAAAGCCGCACCGTTTGAAGCTCTGTATGGTAGAAAGTATAGGTCTCCTATCTGTTGGAATGAGGTTGGGGAGTCTCAACTCACAGGTCCAGAAATTATTCATGAGACTACCGAGAAGATCGTACAGATTAAGGAAAGATTGAGAACCGCCAGAAGTCGGCAAAAGAGTTATGCCAATAAGAGAAGGAACGATATTAAATTTCATGTCGATAATCGTGTTATGTTGAAAGTATCACCTTAGAAAGTTGTGATACGTTTCGGTAAGAGGGGAAAGTTGAATCCTTGATTTGTTGGACCTTTTGAAATTATTGAGAGAGTTGGACCCGTGGCTTATCGTTTGTAGTTGCCACAAGAACTCAGTGTTGTTCATGACGTTTTTTCATGTATTGAATTTAAAGAAGTGTTTGGCCGAGGCCGATAAGACTATTCCTCTGGAGGAGCTTCATGTTGATAAGCAACTACATTTTATTGAGGAACCTGTCGAAATTATGGATCGAGAGGTTAAGACTCTCAAGCAGAATAGAATTCCTATTGTTCGATTCAGATGGAACGCCAGACGCGGTCCCGAGTTCACTTGGGAGCGTGAAGATCAGATGAGGCAGAAGTACCCGCATTTGTTCTCAGATGCCGAGTCAACCCCTGCACCTGCTTAAATTTTGGGACGAAATTTTCGTAACGGGAAGGTACTGTAACGACCCTACTTTTTTCCATTATATTTTGCCGTTAATTATTTAACGACCGTTAATTGTTATTCGTGCCACGTCATTTCTATGAACTATAATATTATTTTTGTAATAATATATTAATTATTATGTGTTATGTGAATATTTATATTCATATTTTATTTTATACGTTTCTATGTGTCGCGGATTTCTATCCGGCGAATCATTTCGGTTTTCAAACCAACGGTCAGACTTTTGGGATTTTTAAATGCAAATTATTTTAAATATGATATTTTGATTTCATATGAATATATATGGTGTTTATATATTTTATTTGTCGTGTACGCGTTATCTCTACGAATATTTAATCGCGTAGCGGTGTTTTCGCGTTTCGGGCTTCGTTCGGGCATTCGGGCCACAAGCAAATACTCTTAGCATCAATTTGGACCACAAGTGGAGCCCACCCTACCTATTTCAGCCAAAAATTTCAAAGGGGAGGGGGTTAGGTTGTCAAATTTTCAAACTTGGGATTCACTTGATCAAAATCACCAAAATGCTTCTCATTTTTAACCTAGCTTCATTTTTTTTTCTTTTCTCTCTTTCTCCTCCCTTTTTGAACGTCCCCCATCAGCCATATATCATCATCATCTTCTTTCAATCAAGTGCTTGGATCATCAAATCAATTGCATAAACGCGTTCCTCTCGATCTCCTCTACTCGTTCATACCATTTGATTCTTGATTAGGGTATAAACCCTAACCCTAGCTTTTCAAAATTTTCATTTATTTTACTGATTTTATATGTTATATTAGTAGTATGATGATTATATGTTATCGTATTGTTGATTGTATGCGTAGAAGTGCTCGTTAATTCATGTTTTCGGTTTGATTGTTTTGGGACAGCTGTTTGATTGTTGTTTTCTGTATATATAACTGATATAAAAGTGAAATTAAAGTATTTAGATGAGTTTCTCTCATCAAGACATTAATTTTAGACTCCGGATTCATGTCATTTCGATTCCCGGAGCTCTAGATATGATTAAAATGGTGTTTTATTGAAATTAAATTGTGAAAACGAATTGGTACAGGTATGCTTCGACTTTGTGATCATCTTTGGAGTCTTTAGGGTGTACTAGTGTGTTAGGATTGATTATGGGATGAACTTTCATGTTCGGGTCATCGAAATCCGAGCCACGAATCACCCGGTATGACTAAAACATGTTTTTGAACGGATTAAAGCTACAAGTTGATTTATGGCTGTAAGTCACGACTTATTTGCTGTTCTTGGGGTGTTCTTGAGCACACTAATATGTCGGGTGGATTGGTTAGGTGAAGATATATATAAGACTCGCCGAAAACCGATTCCCGGGGCTCAAGTTATGACCTGATGAACTTTTAATTAAAACTTATGTTTATTAATTATGACTTATGATATAAATAATGAATTTCATTATTAATAAATTACTTCTGTTATAAAAAGTAATTATTTTAATTTAAGACTTATGATATACATGTTTATTATATCATTTATTAATTAATTATGATTTTATCAAACTTTTAATTAAACTTATGATTAATAATACCTTTATTATTAATGAAAAATACTTATGATAAGTATTAAAATTATATTATGAGATTATTATTAAAAGACTTATAATAATTATTAATTAATTATTTAATTATTATAAGACTTAATTATTATTTAATTATAATTTAATTATTAAATACTTATGATTTAATAATTATAATTAGAAACTTATGATATGATTAATAATTCATTATTAATTAATAATACTTATGATATGATTTAAAATTTATTATTAATTAATAATACTTATATAATGACTAATATTTAATTAATTAATTAAATACTTATGTTATATTAATTATATCATTTAAACTTATGTTAACTTTAATAATTCATTTAAATTTAATTAAACTTATGTTATGACATAATTATACATATTTAACTTTAATTTACATTATAACTTATATTATTATTACAACTTACACTTATAAAATTTACGTTGACTATGTTTGACCAAGGTTGACTTTTGAGTTGACTTTCGGTTGACTTTGACTTTTAGTTGACTTTTGTTGACTTTCTAATTAAGAAAACTTTCCTAACTTAAAAACTTTCTAAATATGGAAACTTTCTAAATTTGGAAACTTTCCAAAAATAGAAACTTTTCTAAAATAGAAACTTTTCTAAAATAGAAACTTTCCTAAAATCGAAACTTTCCTAAAATAGAAACTTTCCAAAAATGGAAACCTACTAAAAATAGCAACTTTCTAAAAATAGAAAGTGTGTGTCCGTACGCTGTTCTGATCAAACAGATGCATGTTGAGTATTGTTCTATGTCTACTTGCAACATGTACAATACCTATCATACTAAGACTTGACCTAAGTTAGTTATTTATATCGACCTGCTTTATTTATAGGTCGGCGTTGTGATCATTCCTGATCACTTTACTTCATTTGCTGTTCGCTTATTTGTGTGGTTACTTCGTTTGCTATTAAGGTGAGTTGTAGTCCCATTTTTCTATTTTAAATCTTTTGGGATGAGAATACATGCAATTTATTTTATATTTTGGACACATGTGGAAGTTGGTTTAAATTATTCATTGTGAGTTGAACAAAAATATTCCCTAGTCTGGTAACTGTAATCACTGGTTTCTACTGGTGAACGCGAATCCTACGGATAGATCTATCGGGTTTGACAACCCCATTTCGAGCTAGTCGCGCTAGCAATTTATAATCGGAATGTTTAGTACTTCGTATTTAGTTGAAGATAAACTTGTTCGGTGTATATTATTTATTGTGTTTGGCAAGGGTAAATAAATGGTTAAGTGGTTACCAGGTGGCTCACGGAAAATGAAATAAGGTTTTTATATGTTTTCTAGCATATAATTTTGTGGTCCAAAAAGGAGTTTTTATGTTTTCAAACATAAATTTTTATGGTTTACATTAAATATTGTTTGCAATATTAAACCTATAATTCACTCAACATTTTTGTTGACAGTTACTCGCATGTTTTATTCTCATGTTCATGATTGATTGCTTCCGTTGTGCTTAGAGAGTCTGCATATTTATGATGGCAGCTTTTGTTAAACATTAACTTGCATTCTATTTTGATACATTTAATAGTGGATGTAGTTGACTTTGTTTTGGTCAACTTTTGGGTTAAGTAATAATGTATGGTTTTTCTAAACTTACATATCTTGGTAGGTTTCCTTTATGGGAAATCATTTTTAAATAAAGAATGCAAGGTTATTTATCAAATTCATATAGAGTTATGATCAAGCTGTGGGACCAAGATAACGATGGTCGTTAAGTGTACTTTGACGGGTCATTTCAGTTGGTATCAGAGCATTGGTTGTAGGGAATTAGGCTGCATTGATGTCGTTACCTGAGTCAATAGGGTGCATTAGTGAGTCTAGTCTACAGCCCGACCGATAATATATTATTATATGTGATTATTTGTATCGTATTGGTATGTATATTGTTATCATACATACATCTCTATTATGTTCTGAATCCGGGAGGAACTCCCATTCCGATTTAAACGTATTCTTCGACTCATGCGAGTTCATCTTTTATAAGAACACCTCGGTTGGTGAAACCGAGGGATGTCATTCTTGACTTCTGGAATTCTCGACAATTCTATGTCATCTATTATGGTTATGTAAATACCGTTTGAGTTATATTACGCGAGATGTCATTCTTGACTTCTAAATGCTCGGTATTCCAATGTCAGCTATTATGTGTAGGTATATAACATTCTTGTTATATTACGTGCCTTTGTGTTGTTGTGCCTATGTGCTTTGGTTTTTGAACCGGAAAATGTCATTCTTGACTTTTAGAGATTCTTGGTACTTTGAAGATATTTTTATGTCATCGTTACTCCTATTCGTTACTTTTGATGTATATGTCTCTTGTGCTATTCTTAGCACATTGTTTAAGAAATCATTTTAGGGAAATTGTGTGGAAATCCGAGGTTGATCGCTTGTCCTGACCTCATGTAGTGCTATTGGAATGGAACTATGAATTAGTGAAATTTAATGGCGTCAGGCCAACGTGATTATATTACGTTAATTCATAAAGAAGTCCCAATATTGTGACATGAGGAATAGAAAGCGAGTCAAAGAAAATTTTTTACACTACTCATTCATAAATTCCGATGTATTACATGGGTAGGGAAAATATTCATTATCTTATTTATTGATATATGAGAAGCTCGTTTTAACCAGATTATCTATCTCATGCTCTATCCTTCATAACTCGCTTGTTAGCAACAGCTTCGCTCGGGAACAGTTTTGGCCCAAGGACTTATGTCCTAATAATAGTCAAAACAACATTTAACTCATTGGTTTTCATGACCTCGTAACATTTGTTGGTCAAATGTCGCACGACGATTCAAGTCCTTTACTCGATCTTCCACGATCTTACTTCAAATTGTAACCTATGAAATATAGATACTCTGTTTATCATCGGGAATTTTACACATTTGTTTAATTGGGTGGTTCTCACGAGATTTATGGGCGAATAGAAGTAATGAAATATTTTGTCATGTATACAATTGATAAAATCATATATGTATGTATGGATTCAAATGAATAAATTTACCCTTACCTATTTTGGCTAGGATATACTAAATCATACTTTCAAAACTATTTTAAAACCGCTCATTTATTGAGCCGTTTGACTAAGTCAATATATTTTATATAAAATGGTACACGTTGTACATACTTCTAAATTTACTAAGAACTTCGTTCCGTTTATGTTGTCACATCAAACAATTAAAGCTTTTTCAACACTCCTTTGATTGATTTTATCAAATTTTCGCATTACTCTACAGAGTGTTTGGATCACAGTTCTTCTCGTCCTCCATTTAAGGATGAAACCTACCATTAAGTTCATTGATAGAAACTCTTACAACACTTTGGATTCCGGTTTTATTAAATTTGTTGGAAAGTCTTTGCGCTCGTAAAATTTTCTCTCTTATAGTTGGACATGGCCGAAACGCGGACCGATAAATCAATTTTCTGGGGAACACTCGGTGGTCACCCTATTATAGAAAAGGCGCTAGGTGGGTTTCTACCCCAACTCTTGTTAAAGTAGGTATCATGGATGTATATTACACTAGACCGTTTGAGGAGTTTCTACTCTCGATATTCACGGCTAATCGCAACACCCTCGAAAACATCAGCCCTATGATTCAATACCTTGAGGTACACGAAATTATTTTTGGAGATTCATCTCACCTGGAGTCGACCATTCTTTCTAACCCATGATTCGCGTTTTTTTCATCCGCACATAAATTTAAGAATAAGGATGAATCCAAGATTGACTCGCTCATTGTGCGAGGAAGTTCACTCTCGTTGAAAGATCACACCTTTCGTACGTCTTCCTTTCAGAAATGTATTGAAAATTTACTTTGAAGTCCATGATCCTCGTTATCTCCTTTGAGAGAATTGCCTTAAATATCCATGCCACTGATGTGAATACTCCACATATTTCTTCCTGCATTGTTGCAACTATATTTCATTCGTCCCAGTTCGTCCCTGTGGGGAGCTCCTGTTTTGATTGTTAAGAAGAAAGATGGTTCGATCCGATTGTGTATTGATCATCGTGAGTTGAACAAACTTACAGTTAAAAACCGTTACCCTCTTCCTAGAATTGATGATCTGTTCGATCAGCTTCAAGGTTTGTCTGTTTATTCTAAGATCGATCTTCATTTCGGTTATCATCAACTGCGTGTTAAAGATTCTGATTTTCCGAAAACTGCTTTTCGCACCAGTTATGGTCACTACGAATTTCTTGTTATGCCGTTCAGATTGACAAATGCACCTGCTGTGTTCATGGACCTCATGAACCGTGTGTGTAGACCCTATCTGGACAAATTCGTTATTGTATTCATCGACGACATCCTTATTTATTCTAAGAGTGATGAAGGGCACGAAGAGCATTTGAAGTTAGTGCTTGATTTATTGAGGAAAGAAGAGTTGTATGCTAAGTTCTCTAAGTGTGCTTTCTGGTTAAGAGAATTTCAGTTCCTTGGACATGTTGTTAGTAAACAAGGAATACAGGTGGATCCTGCTAAGATCGAGGCAATTGAAAAGTGGAAAATTCTGAAAACTCCTACTCAAGTTCATCATTTTTAGGGTTAGCGGGTTACTATAGAAGGTTCATTCAAGATTTCTCTCGTATAGCGAAACCTCTGACTACTTTAACGCATAAGGGGAAGAAGTACGAGTGGAAGAGTGAATAAGAGTCTGCTTTCCAAACTCTGAAGAAGTTAACTTCTGCACTGATATTATCACTACCTGAGGGTAATGATGATTTTGTTATTTATTGTGATGCTTCGTGCCAAGACTTTGGTTGTATTTTGATGCATCGAAAGAAAGTTATAGCTTACGCGTCACGTCAGTTGAAGATTCATGAACAGAATTATACAACCCATGATTTTGAATTAGGAGTTGTTGTGTTCACACTCAAGAAGTGGAGACATTACTTATATGGGGTCAAATGTACAGTGTACACTGATCACAAAAGTCTTCAACATATCTTTGATCAAAGACAGTGGAATATGAGGTAGCGAAGATGGGTGGAATTGTTGAACGATTATGATTGTGAAATCCTTTAGCCGTTCCGAAAAAAAAACCAATGTCGTGGCTGATGCTTTGATTCAAAAAGAAAGAGTTGAACCTCGTAGGTTTAGAGCCTTAAATATGACCATTCGAACAAACCTCGCAAGGCAGATTCTTGCAGCTCAACAAGAAGCCTTGAAGGAGGAGAATTTTGTAACGGGAAGGTCCGAGGCTCGAGTAAACAGTTAGAGGTACGAACTGATGGTACTCGGTATTTTGCGGGACGCCTTTGGTTTCCGAAATTTGGTGATCTGTGACAACTTGTTTTAGATGAGGCTCATAAGTCTAGGTACTCTATTCATCCTGGTTCAAGAAAGATGTATCATGATCTTAAAAAGTTGTATTGGTGGCCTAATTTGAAAGCTGATGTGGCTATGTATGTGGCTAAGTGTTTGACCTGTGCTAAGGTTAGAGCTGAACATCAGAAACCATCTGGACTTTTAGTGCAACCCGAGATTTTTGAGTGGAAGTGGGAAGGTATTACGATGGATTTTATTACTAAGTTACCGAGAGTTGCGGGTGGCTATGATACCATTTGGGTGATTGTAGATCGACTCACTAAGTCAGCACATTTTTTGCCGATTAAGGAAACATATTCGATGGAGAAGCTTACTCATTTGTATTTGAAAGAGATTGTTTCTAGACATTGTGTTCCTGTATCTATTATTTCAGACCGAGACAGTCATTTTATATCGAGGTTTTGGCGATCCTTACAGGAAGCTTTGGGAACTAAGTTAGATATGAGCACCGCTTATCATCCGTAGACGGATGGTCAGAGTGAAAGGACCATTCAAATGTTATAAGACATGTTACGAGCGTGTGTTATTGATTTTGATAATGGGTGGCATAGATATTTGCCGTTAGCTGAATTTTTCTTATAACAACAGTTATCATGTAGGGATTAAAGCCGCACCGTTTGAAGCTCTGTATGGTAGAAAGTGTAGGTCTCCTGTCTGTTGGAATGAGGTTGCGGATGCTCAACTCACAGGTCCAGAAATTATTCATGAGACTACCGAGAAGATCGTACAGATTAAGGAAAGATTGAGAACCGCCAGAAGTCGGCAAAAGAGTTATGCCAATAAGAGAAGGAACGATATTAAATTTTAGGTCGGTAATCGTGTTATGTTGAAAGTATCACCTTAGTAAGTTGTGATACGTTTCGGTAAGAGGGGAAAGTTGAATCTTTGATTTGTTGGACCTTTTGAAATTATTGAGAGAGTTGGACCCGTGGCTTATCGTTTGTAATTGCCACAAGAACTCAGTGTTGTTCATGACGTTTTTTCATGTATCGAATTTAAAGAAGTGTTTGGCCGAGGCCGATAAGACTATTCCTCTGGAGGAGCTTCATGTTGATACGCAACTACATTTTATTGAGGAACCTGTCGAAATTATGGATCGAGAGGTTAAGACTCTCAAGCAGAATAGAATTCCTATTGTTCGATTCAGATGGAACGCCAGACGCGGTCCCGAGTTCACTTGGGAGCGTGAAGATCAGATGAGGCAGAAGTACCCGCATTTGTTCTCAGATGCCGAGTCAACCCCTGCACCTGCTTAAATTTCGGGACGAAATTTCCGTAACGGGAAGGTACTGTAACGACCCTACTTTTTCCCGTTATATTTTGCCGTTAATTATTTAACGACCGTTAATTGTTATTCGTGCCATGTCATTTCTATGACCTATAATATTATTTTTGTAATAATATATTAATTATTATGTGTTATGTGAATATTTATATTCATATTTTATGTTATACGTTTCTACGTGTCGCGGATTTCTATCCGGCGAATCATTTCGGTTTTCAAACCAACGGTCAGACTTTTGGGATTTTTAAATCCAAATTATTTTAAATATGATATTTTGATGTCATATGAATATATATGGTGTTTATATATTTTATTTTTCGCGTACGCGTTATCTCTCCGAATATTTAATCGCGTAGCGGTGTTTTCGCGTTTCGGGCTTCGTTCGGGCATTCGGGCCACAAGCAAATACTCTTAGCATCAATTTGGCCCACAAGTGGAGCCCACCATACCTATTTCAGCCGAAAATTTCAAAGGGGAGGGGGTTAGGTTGTCAAATTTTCAAACTTGGGATTAAATTGATCAAAATCACCAAAATGCTTCTCATTTTTAACCTAGCTTCATTTTTTTTTTCTTTTCTCTCTTTCTCCTCCCTTTTTGAATGTTGTAGTGACCCGAACTTTTCTATGTTTATATATATTAATTGAGATTGATATTTACATGATTAAATGTTTTCAACATGTTAAGCAATCAAACTTGTTAAGACTTGATTAATTGAAATATGTTTCATATAGACAATTGACCACCCAAGTTGACCGGTGATTCACGAACGTTAAAACTTTTAAAAACTATATGATGACATATATATGGATATGTATATAGTTAACATGATACTATGATAAGTAAACATATCATTAAGTATATTAACAATGAACTACATATGTAAAAACAAGACTACTAACTTAATGATTTTTAAACGAGACATATATGTAACGATTATCGTTGTAAAGACATTTAATGTATATATATCATATCAAGAGATATTCATACATGATAATATCATGATAATATAATAATTTAAAATCTCATTTGATATTATAAACATTGGGTTAACAACATTTAACAAGATCGTTAACCTAAAGGTTTCAAAACAACACTTACATGTAACGACTAACGATGACTTAACGACTCAGTTAAAAAGTATATACATGTAGTGTTTTAATATGTATTTATACACTTTTGAAAGACTTCAATACACTTATCAAAATACTTCTACCTAACAAAAATGCTTACAATTACATCCTCGTTCAGTTTCATCAACAATTCTACTCGTATGCACCCGTATTCGTACTCGTACAATACACAGCTTTTAGATGTATGTACTATTGGTATATACACTCCAATGATCAGCTCTTAGCAGCCCATGTGAGTCACCTAACACATGTGGGAACCATCATTTGGCAACTAGCATGAAATATCTCATAAAATTACAAAAATATGAGTAATCATTCATGACTTATTTACATGAAAACAAAATTACATATCCTTTATATCTAATCCATACACCAACGACCAAAAACACTTACAAACACTTTCATTCTTCAATTTTATTCATCTAATTGATCTCTCTCAAGTTCTATCTTCAAGTTCTAAGTGTTCTTCATATATTCTACAAGTTCTAGTTACATAAAATCAAGAATACTTTCAAGTTTCTTAGCTCACTTCCAATCTTGTAAGGTGATCATCCAACCTCAAGAAATTTTTGTTTCTTACAGTAGGTTATCATTCTAATACAAGTTAATAATCATATTCAAACTTTGGTTCAATTTCTATAACTATAACAATCTTATTTCAAGTGATGATCTTACTTGAACTTGTTTTCGAGTCATGATTCTGCTTCAAGAACTTCGAGCTATCCAAGGATCCGTTGAAGATAGATCCATTTTTCTCTTTTCCAGTAGGTTTATCCAAGGAACTTAAGGTAGTAATGATGTTCATAACATCATTCGATTCATACATATAAAGCTATCTTATTCGAAGGTTTAAACTTGTAATCACTAGAACATAGTTTTGGTAATTCTAAACTTGTTCGCAAACAAAAGTTAATCCTTCTAACTTGACTTTTAAAATCAACTAAACACATGTTCTATATCTATATGATATGCTAACTTAATGATTTAAAACCTGGAAACACGAAAAACACCGTAAAACCGAATTTACGCCGTCGTAGTAACACCGCGGGCTGTTTTGGGTTAGTTAATTAAAAACTATGATAAACTTTGATTTAAAATTTGTTATTCTGAGAAAATAATTTTTATTATGAACATGAAACTATATCCAAAAATTATGGTTAAACTCAAAGTGGAAGTATGTTTTCTAAAATGGTCATCTAGACGTCGTTCTTTCGACTGAAATGACTACCTTTACAAAAATGACTTGTAACTTATTTTTCCGACTATAAACCTATACTTTTTCTATTTAGATTCATAAAATAGAGTTCAATATGAAACCATAGCAATTTGATTCACTCAAAACGGATTTAAAATGAAGAAGTTATGGGTAAAACAAGATTGGATAATTTTTCTCATTTTAGCTACGTGAAAATTGGTAACAAATCTATTCCAACCATAACTTAATCAACTTGTATTGTATATTATGTAATCTTGAGATACCATAGACACGTATACAATGTTTCGACCTATAATGTCGACACATCTATATATATTTCGGAACAACCATAGACACTCTATATGTGAATGTTGGAGTTAGCTATACAGGGTTGAGGTTGATTCCAAAATATATATAGTTTGAGTTGTGATCAATACTGAGATACGTATACACTGGGTCGTGGATTGATTCAAGATAATATTTATCGATTTATTTCTGTACATCTAACTGTGGACAACTAGTTGTAGGTTACTAACGAGGACAGCTGACTTAATAAACTTAAAACATCAAAATATATTAAAAGTGTTGTAAATATACCTTGAACATACTTTGATATATATGTATATATTGTTATAGGTTCGTGAATCAACCAGTGGCCAAGTCTTACTTCCCGACGAAGTAAAAATCTGTGAAAGTGAGTTATAGTCCCACTTTTAAAATCTAATATTTTTGGGATGAGAATACATACAGGTTTTATAAATGATTTACAAAATAGACACAAGTACGTGAAACTACATTCTATGGTTGAATTATCGAAATCGAATATGCCCCTTTTTATTAAGTCTGGTAATCTAAGAATTAGGGAACAGACACCCTAATTGACGCGAATCCTAAAGATAGATCTATTGGGCCTAACAAACCCCATCCAAAGTACCGGATGCTTTAGTACTTCGAAATTTATATCATATCCGAAGGGTGTCCCGGAATGATGGGGATATTCTTATATATGCATCTTGTTAATGTCGGTTACCAGGTGTTCATCATATGAATGATTTTTATCTCTATGTATGGGATGTGTATTGAAATATGAAATCTTGTGGTCTATTATTATGATTTGATATATATAGGTTAAACCTATAACTCACCAACATTTTTGTTGACGTTTTAAGCATGTTTATTCTCAGGTGATTATTAAGAGCTTCCGCTGTCGCATACTTAAATAAGGACGAGATTTGGAGTCCATGCTTGTATGATATTGTGTAAAAACTACATTCAAGAAACTTATTTTGTTGTAACATATTTGTATTGTAAACCATTATGTAATGGTCGTGTGTAAACAGGATATTTTAGATTATCATTATTTGATAATCTACGTAAAGCTTTTTAAACCTTTATTGATGAAACAAAGGTTATGGTTTGTTTTAAAATGAATGCAGTCTTTGAAAACCGTCTCATATAGAGGTCAAAACCTCGCAACGAAATCAATTAATATGGAACGTTTTTAATCAATAAGAACGGGACATTTCAGTTGGTATCCGAGCGTTGGTCTTAGAGAACCAGAATTTTGCATTAGTGTGTCTTATCGAGTTTGTTAGGATGCATTAGTGAGTCTGGACTTCAACCGTGTTTACTTGAAAAATGATTGCTTAAAAAATTTTGTTGGAAACTATATATTTTTAACATGTGAATATTATGTGATATATTAATCTCTTAACGCGTTTGATATTATGTGATAGATGTCTACCTCTAGAACAAGTCCCATTGACTCACCTAATAATAATGAAGAGTCAAATGTAAATTGGAATGATTCGTGGACTGATTCACAAGTTCCCGAATCGGAACCGGAAGAAGAGTCGGAACCAGAAGAAGAATCGGAACCGGATGAAGAAATAGAACCGGTGGGGGAAATAATAAAACGGTTAAGTAAAAGAAAATCCTCAACAAACCGACCAAGGTTAATTTTGGTCAATGGTGTTTCCGCCAAGGAAGCAAAATATTGGGAGGATTACCAATTCTCCGATGAATCGGATTCCGACGAGAATTCCGATGATGTTATAGAAATTACCCCAACTGAATTTAAAAAGGCAAAAGAAAATAATAAGGGAAAGGGCATAAAAATAGAGAAATCTAATTCCAACCCCGATGAACTTTATATGTATCGTCAACCCCCGAAGTCCTTAAGTTGTAACAATGACCCGGGAACCTCTAAACCACCAGGTTTTTCTAAACCAATGTGGAAAACGACGGCTCGTATTAGGGGAACATCATATATCCCTAGAAACATGGCAAAACGAACCAAAACCGAAGAAGAAGAAACAAGCAAGTCGGAATAAGATAGTTGTATTCGTGTGGTGTAATATATGTAATATAGTGTGCTTATGCTTTATGATATATGTAAAAATTGCTTGTATTAATAAGTATTTTTTTTTATGAATCTAACTCTTGTCTATTTTACAGTATAAAAACACAAAATGGATAGACAACCCAATATTTTCAGAGACCTACCCGGAGACATGATTGATGAAATCTTGTCTAGAGTCGGTCAGAATTCTTCGGCACAACTATTTAAGGCGAGATCAGTTTGTAAGACATTCGAAGAACGTTCCAAGAATGCCTTGGTTTATAAAAGGCTTTCGTTCGAAAGATGGGGGATATCACATTGGGAAATCCATAAGTTACGATGTGTTTACTTTGACGCATATATTGCGGGGAACCCAAATGCTATTTTACGCAATGGGTTAAGAAATTATTTTGACTCAATATATCCGAATATTGGACTTCATGATTTAGAAAAAGCGGCTAACATGCAACATAAAGAAGCAAGTTATGCTTACGGATTAGTAATGTTCGCTTCTCACCAAAGTGAGAACAAGAACATCGGGCTACAACTATTAAACAAAACGTTCCCACAAGTGACGGAGTCAGTAATTGGGGTAAGAATTGAGGTTTTTAGATTGTTACGGGACTGTTGGACATTACGTAACCCTCGTCCCTTTGACGACGTTACAACACGGTGTCTTATCAACGGCCATAACGGTTATGTTCCACAAGACCAAGGATGGGAAGTAAACCTAGTAAAACCAGAATGCATGACTTGTTTCTGGACGTATGAATTACATGTCTTTATTGCCTTTGCTGAACGACTTGTGTACTAGCTAGAATTATCTTCACAACCATCTTGTATCAAATTTATTGTGTGCTATATTTCATGCTATATGTAAAATAAGCGGTATTGTAAGTTTGTAAAATATTGTGTAAAAGTTTGAACACAAAATATTTTTATAATCAGTTTTTCATATAGAATTGTAGTAGTTGAATTGTATATTAGCTACTAAGTATGAACTTAACGGGTAAGTACTACCCGAATTTAAACTTATAAAATGCTAATATGAAGAAAAAGCTTTTATAAATAAGTTCATATTATGCTACAAAATACTATTAACTACTCTTAATATTCTGTATGATTAACTTGTTCCATTTGACTATTTTGAAGGAAATGGCACCGACTACTCGACACGCCGTGAATATGAATGAAGAGGAATTCCGTACTTTTCTAGCTTCAAACATAGCCGTAGTACAGGCTGCGCTACATACCAACAATAACCTTGGATCTAGCAGTACAGGAAATCGTGTAGGATGCACCTACAAAGAATTCACTGCCTGCAAACCTTTGGAATTTGATGGAACCGAAGGACCGATCGGATTGAAACGGTGGACCGAGAAGGTCGAATCGGTGTTTGCCATAAGTAAGTGTACTGAAGAGGACAAAGTGAAGTACGCTACGCATACCTTCACAGGTTCTGCGTTAACATGGTGGAATACCTATCTAGAGCAAGTGGGACAAGACGATGCGTACGCACTACCGTGGTCAGCATTCAAGCACTTGATGAACGAGAAGTACCGTCCCAGAACCGAGGTCAATAAGCTCAAGACAGAACTTAGAGGGTTACGAACCCAAGGATTTGATATTACCATGCACGAAAGACGATTCACAGAATTGTGCCTATTGTGTCCGGGAGCATTCGAAGATGAGGAAGAGAAGATCGACGCGTTTGTGAAAGGATTACCGGAAAGAATCCAAGAAGATATAAGTTCACACGAGCCTGCCTCCATACAACAGGCATGTAGAATGGCTCATAAACTAGTGAACCAGATTGAAGAAAGAATTAAAGAATAGACTGCTGAAGAGGCCAATGTGAAGCAAGTCAAAAGAAAGTGGGAGGAAAACGGTGATAAGAATCACCAATACAACAACAACAGCAATTACAACAATAATCGCAACAATTATCCCAACGATCGCAACATCAATCGCAACTACAACAAATGGCCCAACAACAACAACAACAACAACAACAACAACAACAACAACAGCAACTACAACAATCATCCCAACAACAATAATAACTGCAACAACAACAACAATCAGAAGCAACTATGCCAAAGGTGTGAAAAGTATCACTCGGGGTTCTGCACCAAATTTTGCAACAAGTGTAAAAGAAATGGTCATAGCGCGGCGAAGTGTGAGGTCTACGGACCAGGGGTTAATAGAACTAAAGGAACAAATGGTGTCGGAACGAGTAATGGCGGAGCAAGTAGTGTCGGAGCAAGTTATGCCAATGTAGTTTGTTATAAATGTGGAAAACCGGGCCACATTATTAGAAATTGCCCGAACCAGGAGAACACGAATGGACAAGGCCGCGGAAGAGTTTTCAATATTAATGCGGCAGAGGCACAGGAAGACCCGGAGCTTGTTACGGGTACGTTTCTTTTTGACAATAAATCTGCTTACGTTTTATTTGATTCGGGTGCGGATAGAAGCTATATGAGTAGAGATTTTTGTGCTAAATTAAGTTGTCCATTGACGCCTTTGGATAGTAAATTTTTACTCGAATTAGCAAATGGTAAATTAATTTCAGCAGATAATATATGTCGGAATCAAGAAATTAAACTGGTTAGCGAAACATTTAAGATTGATTTGATACCAGTAGAGTTAGGGAGTTTTGATGTGATAATCGGTATGGACTGGTTGAAAGAAGTGAAAGCAGAGATCGTTTGTTACAAAAATGCAATTCGCATTATACGAGAAAAAGGAAAACCCTTAATGGTGTACGGAGAAAAGGGCAACACGAAGCTACATCTTATTAGTAATTTGAAGGTACAAAAACTAATAAGAAAAGGTTGCTATGCTGTTCTAGCGCACGTCGAGAAAGTACAAACTGAAGAAAAGAGCATCAATGATGTTCCCATTGCAAAAGAATTTCCCGATGTATTTCCGAAAGAATTACCGAGATTACCCCCACATCGATCCGTTGAATTTCAAATAGATCTTGTACCAGGAGCTACACCAATAGCTCGTGCTCCTTACAGACTCGCACCCATCGAGATGAAAGAACTGCAAAGCCAATTACAAGAACTTTTAGAGCGTGGTTTCATTCGACCAAGCACATCACCGTGGGGAGCTCCTGTTTTGTTTGTCAAGAAGAAAGATGGTACATTCAGGTCGTGTATCGACTACCGAGAGTTGAACAAACTTACCATCAAGAACTGCTACCCACTACCGAGAATCGACGACTTATTTAATCAACTACAAGGCTCGTCTGTTTATTCAAAGATTGACTTACGTTCCGGGTATCATCAAATGCGGGTGAAAGAAGATGATATTCCAAAGACTGCTTTCAGAACACGTTACGGTCATTACGAGTTTATGGTCATGCCGTTTGGTTTAACTAATGCACCAGCTGTGTTCATGGACCTTATGAACCGAGTGTGTGGACCATACCTTGACAAGTTTGTCATTGTTTTAATTGATGACATACTTATTTACTCAAAGAATGACCAAGAACACGGTGAACATTTGAGAAAGGTGTTAGAAGTATTGAGGAAGGAAGAATTGTACGCTAAGTTTTCAAAGTGTGCATTTTGGTTGGAAGAAGTTCAATTCCTCGGTCACATAGTGAACAAAGAAGGTATTAAGGTGGATCCGGCAAAGATAGAAACTGTTGAAAAGTGGGAAACCCCGAAAACTCCGAAACACATACGCCAGTTTTTAGGACTAGCTGGTTACTACAGAAGGTTCATCCAAGACTTTTCCAGAATAGCAAAACCCTTGACTGCATTAACGCATAAAGGGAAGAAATTTGAATGGAATGATGAACAAGAGAAAGCGTTTCAGTTATTGAAGAAAAAGCTAACTACGGCACCTATATTGTCATTGCCTGAAGGGAATGATGATTTTGTGATTTATTGTGACGCATCAAAGCAAGGTCTCGGTTGTGTATTAATGCAACGAACGAAGGTGATTGCTTATGCGTCTAGACAATTGAAGATTCACGAACAAAATTATACGACGCATGATTTGGAATTAGGCGCGGTTGATTTTGCATTAAAGACTTGGAGGCACTACTTATATGGGGTCAAAAGTATTATATATACCGACCACAAAAGTCTTAAACACATATTTAATCAGAAACAACTGAATATGAGGCAGCGTAGGTGGATTGAATTATTGAATGATTACGACTTTGAGATTCGTTACCACCCGGGGAAGGCAAATGTGGTAGCCGACGCCTTGAGCAGAAAGCACAGAGAACCCATTCGAGTAAAATCTATGAATATAATGATTCATAATAACCTTACTACTCAAATAAAGGAGGCGCAACAAGGAGTTTTAAAAGAGGGAAATATAAAGGATGAAATACCCAAAGGATCGGAGAAGCATCTTAATATTCGGGAAGACGGAACCCGGTATAGGGCTGAAAGGATTTGGGTACCAAAATTTGGAGATATGAGAGAAATGGTACTTAGAGAAGCTCATAAAACCAGATACTCAATACATCCTGGAACGGGGAAGATGTACAAATATCTCAAGAAACATTTTTGGTGGCCGGGTATGAAAGTCGATGTTGCTAAATACGTAGGAGAATGTTTGACGTGTTCTAAGGTCAAAGCTGAGCATCAGAAACCATCAGGTCTACTTCAACAACCCGAAATCCCGGAATGGAAATGGGAAAACATTACCATAGATTTCATCACTAAATTGCCAAGGACTGCACGTGGTTTTGATACTATTTGGGTAATAGTTGATCGTCTCACCAAATCAGCACACTTCCTGCCAATAAGAGAAGATGACAAGATGGAGAAGTTAGCACGACTGTATTTGAAGGAAGTCGTCTCGAGACATGGAATACCAATCTCTATTATCTCTGATAGGGATGTCAGATTTATTTCAAGATTCTGGCAGACATTACATCAAGCATTAGGAACTCGTCTAGACATGAGTACTGCCTATCATCCACAAACTGATGGACAGAGAGAAAGGATGATACAAACGCTTGAAGACATGCTACGAGCATGTGTTATTGATTTCGGAAACAGTTGGGATCGACATCTACCGTTAGCAGAATTTTCCTACAACAACAGATACTATTCAAGCATTGAGATGGCGCCGTTTGAAGCACTTTATGGTAGAAAGTGCAGGTCTCCTATTTGTTGGAGTGAAGTGGGGGATAGACAGATTACGGGTCCGGAGATTATACAAGAAACTACCGAGAAGATCATCCAAATTCAACAACGGTTGAAAACCGCCCAAAGTCGACAAAAGAGCTACGCTGACAATAAAAGAAAAGATATAGAATTTGAAATTGGAGAGATGGTCATGCTTAAAGTTGCACCTTGGAAAGGCGTTGTTTGATTTGGTAAACGAGGGAAATTAAATCCAAGGTATATTGGATCATTCAAGATTATTGATCGTGTCGGACCAGTAGCTTACCGACTTGAGTTACCTCAACAACTCGCGGCTGTACATAACACTTTCCACGTCTCGAATTTGAAGAAATGTTTTGCTAAACAAGATCTCACTATTCCGTTAGATGAAATCCAAATCAACGAAAAACTTCAATTCATCGAAGAACCCGTCAAAATAATGGATCGTGAGGTTAAAAGACTTAAGAAAAACAAGATACCAATTGTTAAGGTTCGATGGAATGCTCGTAGAGGACCCGAGTTCACCTGGGAGCGTGAAGATCAGATGAAGAAGAAATACCCGCAACTATTTCCAGAAGATTCGTCAACACCTTCAACAGCTTAAAATTTCGGGACGAAATTTATTTAACGGGTAGGTACTGTAGTGACCCAAACTTTTACATGTTTATATATATTAATTGAGATTGATATTTACATGATTAAATGTTTCCAACATGTTAAGAAATCAAACTTGTTAAGACTTGATTAATTGAAATATGTTTCATATAGACAATTGACCACCCAAGTTGACCGGTGATTCACGAACGTTAAAACTTGTAAAAACTATATGATGACATATATATGGATATATATATAGTTAACATGATACTATGATAAGTAAACATATCATTAAGTATATTAACAATGAACTACATATGTAAAAACAAGACTACTAACTTAATGATTTTTAAACGAGACATATATGTAACGATTATCGTTTTAAAGACATTTAATGTATATATATCATATCAAGAGATATTCATACATGATAATATCATGATAATATAATAATTTAAAATCTCATTTGATATTATAAACATTGGGTTAACAACATTTAACAAGATCGTTAACCTAAAGGTTTCAAAACAACACTTACATGTAACGACTAACGATGACTTAACGAATCAGTTAAAATGTATATACATGTAGTGTTTTAATATGTATTTATAAACTTTTGAAAGACTTTAATACACTTATCAAAATACTTCTACCTAACAAAAATGCTTACAATTACATCCTCGTTCAGTTTCATCAACAATTCTACTCGTATGCACCCGTATTCGTACTCGTACAATACACATCTTTTAGATGTATGTACTATTGGTATATACACTCCAATGATCAGCTATTAGCAGCCCATGTGAGTCACCTAACACATGTGGGAACCATCATTTGGCAACTAGCATGAAATATCTCATAAAATTACAAAAATATGAGTAATCATTCATGACTTATTTACTTGAAAACAAAATTACATATCCTTTATATCTAATCCATACACCAACGACCAAAAACACTTACAAACACTTTCATTCTTCAATTTTCTTCATCTAATTGATCTCTCTCAAGTTCTATCTTCAAGTTCTAAGTGTTCTTCATATATTCTACAAGTTCTAGTTACATAAAATCAAGAATACTTTCAAGTTTGCTAGCTCACTTCCAATCTTGTAAGGTGATCATCCAACCTCAAGAAATCTTTGTTTATTACAGTAGGTTATCATTCTAATACAAGGTAATAATCATATTCAAACTTTGGTTCAATTTCTATAACTATAACAATCTTATTTCAAGTGATGATCTTACTTGAACTTGTTTTCGTGTCATGTTCTGCTTAAAGAACTTCGAGCTATCCAAGGATCCGTTGAAGCTAGATCCATTTTTCTCTTTTCCAGTAGGTTTATCCAAGGAACTTAAGGTAGTAATTATGTTCATAACATCATTCGATTCATACATATAAAGCTATCTTATTCGACGGTTTAAACTTGTAATCACTAGAACATAGTTTAGTTAATTCTAAACTTGTTCGCAAACAAAAGTTAATCCTTCTAAATTGACTTTTAAAATCAACTAAACACATGTTCTATATCTATATGATATGCTAACTTAATGATTTAAAACCTGAAAACACGAAAAACACCGTAAAACCGGATTTACACCGTCGTAGTAACACCGCGGGCTGTTTTGGGTTAGTTAATTAAAAACTATAATAAACTTTAATTTAAAATTTGTTATTCTGAGAAAATTATTTTTATTATGAACATGAAACTATATCCAAAAATTATGGTTAAACTCAAAGTGAAAGTATGTTTTCTAAAATGGTCATCTAGACGTCGTTCTTTCGACTGAAATGACTACCTTTACAAAAACGACTTGTAACTTATTTTTACGACTATAAACATATACTTTTTCTGTTTAGATTCATAAAATAGAGTTCAATATGAAACCATAGCAATTTGATTCACTCAAAACGGATTTAAAATGAAGAAGTTATGGGTAAAACAAGATTGGATAATTTTTCTCATTTTAGCTACGTGAAAATTGGTAACAAATCTATTCCAACCATAACTTAATCAACTTGTATTGTATATTATGTAATCTTGAGATACCATAGACACGTATACAATGTTTCAACCTATCATGTCGACACATCTATATATATTTCGGAACAACCATAGACACTCTATATGTGAATGTTGGAGTTAGCTATACAGGGTTGAGGTTGATTCCAAAATATATATAGTTTGAGTTGTGATCAATACTGAGATACGTATACACTGGGTCGTGGATTGATTCAAGATAATATTTATCGATTTATTTCTGTACATCTAACTGTGGACAACTAGTTGTAGGTTACTAACGAGGACAGCTGACTTAATAAACTTAAAACATCAAAATATATTAAAAGTGTTGTAAATATATCTTGAACATACTTTGATATATATGTATATATTGTTATAGGTTCGTGAATCAACCAGTGGCCAAGTCTTACTTCCCGACGAAGTAAAAATCCGTGAAAGTGAGTTATAGTCCCACTTTTAAAATCTAATATTTTTGGGATGAGAATACATGCAGGTTTTATAAATGATTTACAAAATAGACACAAGTACGTGAAACTACATTCTATGGTTGAATTATCAAAATCGAATATGCCCCTTTTTATTAAGTCTGGTAATCTAAGAATTAGGGAACAGACACCCTAATTGACGCGAATCCTAAAGATAGATCTATTGGGCCTAACAAACCCCATCCAAAGTACCGGATGCTTTAGTACTTCAAAATTTATATCATATCCGAAGGGTGTCCCGGAATGATGGGGATATTCTTATATATGCATCTTGTTAATGTCGGTTACCAGGTGTTCACCATATGAATGATTTTTATCTCTATGTATCGGATGTGTATTGAAATATGAAATCTTGTGGTCTATTATTATGATTTGATATATATAGGTTAAACCTATAACTCACCAACATTTTTGTTGACGTTTTAAGCATGTTTATTCTCAGGTGATTATTAAGAGCTTCCGCTGTCGCATACTTAAATAAGGACGAGATTTGGAGTCCATGCTTGTATGATATTGTGTAAAAACTGCATTCAAGAAACTTATTTTGTTGTAACATATTTGTATTGTAAACCATTATGTAATGGTCGTGTGTAAACAGGATATTTTAGATTATCATTATTTGATAATCTACGTAAAGCTTTTTAAACCTTTATTGATGAAACAAAGGTTATGGTTTGTTTTAAAATGAATGCAGTCTTTGAAAAACGTCTCATATAGAGGTCAAAACCTCACAACGAAATTAATTAATATGGAACGTTTTTAATCAATAAGAACGGGACATTTCAAATGTCCCCCATAAGCCATATATCATCATCATCTTCTTTCAATCAAGTGCTTGGATCATCAAATCAATTGCATAAACGCGTTCCTCTCGATCTCCTCTACACGTTCATACCATTTGATTCTTGATTAGGGTATAAACCCTAACCCTAGCTTTTCAAAATTTTCATTTATTTTACCGATTTTATATATTATATTAGTAGTATGATGATTATATGTTATCGTATTGTTGATTGTATGCGTAGAAGTGCTCGTTAATTCATGTTTTCGGTTTGATTGTTGTTTTCTGTATATATAACTGATATAAAAGTGAAATTAAAGTATTTAGATGAGTTCCTCTCATCAAGACATTAATTTTAGACTCCGGATTCATGTCATTTTGATTCCCGGAGCTCTAGATATGATTAAAATGGTGTTTTATTGAAATTAAATTGTGAAAACGAATTAGTACAGGTATGGTCCGACTTTTTGACCATATTTAGAGTCTTTATGGTGTACTAGTGTGTTAGGATTGATGATGGGATGAACTTTCATGTTCGGGTCATCGAAATCCGAGCCACGAATCACCCGGTATGACTAAAACATGTTTTTGAACGGATTAAAGCTACAAGTTGATTTATGGCTGTAAGTCACGACTTCTTTGGTGTTCTTGGAGTGTTCTTGAGCACACTAATGTGTCGGGTGGATTGGTTAGGCGAAGATATATATAAGACTCGCCGAAAACCGATTCCCGGGGCTCAAGTTATGACCTGATGAACTTTTAATTAAAACTTATGGTTATTAATTATGACTTATGATATAAATAATGAATTTCATTATAAATAAATTACTTATGTTATAAAAAGTAATTATTTTAATTTAAGACTTATGATATACATGTTTATTATATCATTTATTATTAATTATGATTTTATCAAACTTTTAATTAAACTTATGATTAATAATACCTTTATTATTAATGAAAAATACTTATGATAAGTATTAAACTTATATTATGAGATTATTATTAAAAGACTTATAATAAGGATTAATTAATTATTTAATTATTATAATACTTAATTATTATTTAATTATAATTTAATTATTAAATACTTATGATTTAATAATTATAATTAGAAACTTATGATATGATTAATAATTCATTATTAATTAATAATACTTATGATATGATTTAAAATTTATTATTAATTAATAATACTTATATAATGACTAATATTTAATTAATTAATTAAATACTTATGTTATATTAATTATATCATTTAAACTTATGTGAACTTTAATAATTCATTTTAATTTAATTAAACTTATGTTATGACATAATTATACATATTTAACTTTAATTAACATTACAACTTATATTATTATTACAACTTACACTTTTAAAATTAATGTTGACTATGTTTGACCAAGGTTGACTTTTGAGTTGACTTTCGGTTGACTTTGACTTTTAGTTGACTTTTGTTGACTTTCTAATTAAGGAAACTTTCCTAACTTAAAAACTTTCTAAATATGGAAACTTTCTAAATTTGGAAACTTTCAAAAAATAGAAACTTTTTTAAAATAGAAACTTTTCAAAAATAGAAACTTTTCTAAAATCGAAAGTTTCCTAAAATAGAAACTTTCCAAAAATGGAAACCTGCTAAAAATAGCAACTTTCTAAAAATAGAAAGTGTGTGTCCGTACGCTATTCCGATCAAACCGATGCATGTTGAGTATTGTTCTATGTCTACTTGCAACATGTACAATAGCTATCATACTAAGACTTGACCTAAGTTAGTTATTTATATCGACCTGCTTTATTTATAGGTCGGCGTTGTGATCATTCATGATCACTTTACTTCATTTGTTGTTCGCTTATTTGTGTGGTTACTTCGTATGCTATTAAGGTGAGTTATAGTCCCATTTTTCTATTTTAAATCTTTTGGGATGAGAATACATGCAATATATTTTATATTTTGGACACATGTGGAAGTTGGTTTAAATTATTCATTGTGAGTTGAACAAAAATATTCCCTAGTCTGGTAAATGTAATCACTGGTTTCTACTGGTGAACGCGAATCCTACGGATAGATCTATCGGGTTTGACAACCCCATTTCGAGCTAGTCGTGCTAGCAATTTATAATCGGAATGTTTAGTACTTCGTATTTAGTTGAAGATACACTTGTTCGGTGTATATTATTTATTGTGTTTGGAAAGGGTAAATAAATGGTTAAGTGGTTACCAGGTGGCTCACGGAAAATGAAATAATGTTTTTATATGTTTTCTAGCATATAATTTTGTAGTCCAAAAAGGAGTTTTTATGTTTTCAAACATAAATTTTTATGATTTACATTAAATATTGTTTGCAATATTAAACCTATAATTCACTCAACATTTTTGTTGACAGTTACTCGCATGTTTTATTCTCAAGATCATGATTAATTGCTTCCGCTGTGCTTAGAGAGTCTGCATATTTATGATGGCAGCTTTTGTTAAACATTAACTTGCATTCTATTTTGATACATTTAATAGTGGATGTAGTTGACTTTGTTTTGGTCAACTTTTGGGTTAAGTAATAATGTATGATTTTTCTAAACTTACATATCTTGGTAGGTTTCCTTTATGGGAAATTATTTTTAAATAAAGAATGCAAGGTTATTTATCAAATTCATATAGAGTTATGATCAAGCTGTGGGACCAAGATAACGATGGTCGTCAAGTGTACTTTGACGGGTCGTTTCAAAGCTAAAAGCGACCAAGTCTCAACCTAAAGTCAACAATCCGAACGTGGAAGATCGAACCACATGAATCCTTAAGGATTACACTTACCACTAAACATCCTTTGTAGTGCACAATACAACCAATACGCCACTATCCTAACATCATAAGCAACGGCTAAAACCAAAAGCGCTCAAAACGACTATGACAACGCTAATCCTAAGGTGTCCAAAATCGACTATTGTCACACCCGTAACAACATGTGAGCGAAATATGGCTATCGCAATCACCAATCACACAACATGGTCCTCACGATCCCACCATCGGTGTATAAAACAACCGATAGATCACACCACACGGTCCTTACGAACCCACCATCGGAGTATAAAACAACCGATAGATCACTCAACACCGGATGAAGTCAGCGGACCCCGTCAACGGTCATGCTTCACCGATATAACACTACACCCATGATGAAGTCAACGGACCCCGAAGGTCATGCTTCACCAATCAACAATACCATGATGAAGTCAGCGGACCCCGAAGGTCATGCTTCACCAATCAATAATACCATGATGAAGTCAGCGGACCCCGAAGGTCATGCTTCACCAATCAACGCCCTTTTGGCCTCGAACAACGAGTAACGTAACATCGTGCTCTGCTACGCCATAGTGAATCCTAACGGATACCACTAACCATTCACAAAATCGAGCAAGAACCACCTATATCGAACATAGGCACAAAACAAAAATTCTCTAAAAGCGAATCCGCCACACACACATCCCTTTACTGAGGGATTTCACCTTGCTCGCCAAACACGTCCTTTATCTCTCAACGAGATTTACCACATTACCACCCCGGTGATAATTCAAATCCAAAATCATAAGTACAATTTAACCGAAATTGTACTCTACCACAAATCGACCAAACTAGGTCCCAACACAAGTTTCGGATCTACCATAAGCATTATCCGAATTCTCACCCTAAGGATCTCCTCGTGCGAGAGTGTAACTCCCCCACTTGGAACTACGTTCCATATCCACAACTCGTACAATGCTACCAAAGGTAGACTTTACCAACAATTGGGCTCACACGACCCATCACCACATCTTGCTTCAATCTTGGGCACACGAAGGATTTCAATCAATCCTTAAACACTTCGAATGAAAAGTGTACCACAATTACACAAACCATACCCTCGCAATCATCCAATTGCTTTAGTTTGTCAAATTCCACCCGATCACTCATGTACCTAAGGTTTCACCTCGGTACCCTAAGTACAATGTAACCGCAACACAATTGGAGTTGAACACCACGCTAGTAGGTATAAAAGAGGCACCTAATGTCGCGTCACGTAGACTCCTTTACCAACATACATTGAGATCCAAAACACTCGATTTCTCGGGTTTCATCCCACCCGTCGAACCTCATGGTTCATCAACTTCAACACGAGAGCGAACAAGCTTTAACATCCGAACACCAAAACTCATTTCCATGGCTTGGTAGAAACATTTCCCAAATACTAAGGAATGCTTGGTTAAGCCAAGTCTTACGCCCTTCGCCCAACAATCAAAACGTCACCATAGGGTACTTCCATTAGGAACGTCACCCATGACGATAACATGCACAACACGATGCATTTAACATACTCTAACTCAAACGGCACATAATAAATAATCAAAGGACATATTTATTAAAACGAAACGTACCTTAACGTCTCCTTGCCGCCCCCGTCCCCACTAACTCGGGACATTCGGACTTACGATGTCCTTCTTCTTGGCAATTGAAACATACTGTGCCATCACCCTTTGGCACCGGACATTCCCAAGACTTGTGACCCCTCACGCCACAACTGTAACACCTAGACGCATTAGAATCTGATATACCCATCCGTGTACCACCCGTGCTCACACTCGGACCCTTAGTCCTCTTACTTGGAGTAAAAAAAGAAACAACCCTTCTCTCACTTGAAGGTTCACCAACCTTCGATCGCGAATACGACTCGAAACCTCTAGCCGCGACGAATAACTCCGCAAACGATTTCGCCCGAACTCTGCTAATCTTACTCTTCAAGTCATCATTCAAGGTTCGATAGAAATCCTGCATCAACAAATGATCATTCCCCAAATACTCCGGGCAAAAATGAGCCTTCGCCATAAAGGTCGTCTTGAGAGTATTTAAATCCATAGAACCTTGTTGCAAATTTTGCAACTCATTACACAATTCCCACAAATTGGCTGAAGTTCGGAACTCCTCAAAGAATTCCTCCTTAAATTCGTCCCACGATAAAGCCATAAACGTTTCGCCACCGACAAGATCAATCTTACCATCCAACCAATCCCTCGCCCTACCCCGCAACAAACTAGTAGCGAGTCTCGTATTTTCTCGGGAGGGCATTCAATAGTGCAAAAACATCCTTCGACATCCGAGATCCAAGTTGTGCTTATCAAAGGATCCGGTTTCCCGTCATACATCGGGGTTTAGTCCTCATGAAGCTCTTAAGACAATGCTCCATTTCACCACTACTTTAAAGTTTGGAATACTTCCTATCCATTTCTTCTCGAAACGCACTCATTTGCTCCGCAACGGCGGCTGCATCTCTAGCGTTCAACTCAGCGTCGTTCGTCTCGATCCCATTTCCCGTCGCCATTCCGAGGAATGCAAAGCGATTATATCACGAACGTATAAAGCACACACACAACACCGCCCCACCTTGCTAAACACTCTTCGTACATCACTTGTTAGACACGATTTGCACCCGTAATAAGGTTTGCAAGTCCTTATTACGCATACACGCCGTATCGACTCGTTAGTACAACGACCGCCTCACTCGATGATATATGCAACCACAAACGTAAACAAAACACAACACAAGAATCATTATCACAACATAATAGCATATTAATAATATCCGCATTACTAATATAAATGTTAGTCAACCTATAAACAAGGCACTAACTAAACCCATTCCGACCCGTAATCCTACAAGTCCCGCAACAAATTAAGCACACACAAAAGTCTAAGTCTAGGCACCTATCTCAAGTCACCTAAATCCCTTAGACCATGCTCTGATACCACTTGTAACAACCCAACCCGTAATACAAACGATCACGCGGAAATATCAAATAATAATTTTTTTTTGCTGGAACAGCATATTGCGCGGCGCGCCATATGGCCGCGCGGCGCGCCAAACTGGCCTGTCCAAAAAGTCATGAAATGCGAAAATGTTTGACCACTTCCCGACGTATTTAGACAAAACGCTTTTCACAACCTATTCATATATGAATAACTAACACGTTCCATTCATAAAATAAGTTTTACGAGGCCGGGCCCACATCGGCCGTTTTACGACTTTCATACGAAAATACAAGTTTTCAATCACATGATTTGTAACACCAAATAAAGCCGAGCATGGCGATTGGGGATACGCTACCCAATCCTAATCAATCCAAAAGCAAGCCTTCTAAAGCAACTACGCGAGTCCACTAGTCCCACGCTTACCCGAGCCACCGCATCCATGCAAATCTATAAAAAGGTAAACAACGAGAGGGTAAGCTAACGCTTAGTGAGTGAGAATATACTACATACATATATATGCATAAAATGGACACGCCACACAAAACCAAATACCGCATACCGGAGCATCCAAGCATAAAGGCAAGCTAGTCTAAGCATACCGTAAGATCACTAAGCAACGAGCTAAAGATACATCAACAAAATATAAGTTCACCAACAACGATGTGAACAATGCCAATAAGCTACACCCGGAGGGTTAGCTACATCACGACAATACAACATTATATGTATACAATATATATATATATATATATATATATATATATATATATATATATATATATATATATATATATATATATATATATATCTCGAATAACATAATTTGCTTACGCTTACAACACAATAACCATGGTTAACCAAATCTTCGCAAGGGAATGACTTCGCGAAACAAGTCATCGATGTTCATAACAACCATTAGTGCACTTAACACTTCGTACACTAACCCCACGGGTGGCATCTTAACACGTCGATACTTCACCCTGGGTGGCGTCTTAACACGTCGACACTTCACCCCGAGTGGTGTCTTAACACTTCGACACTTCACTCTTCATTTTACTTGAGGTGGCATCTTAACACGTCGATACTTCACCTCGAGTGGCGCCTTAACACATCGGCCCTTCACCCTTCAACTTACTTGGAGTGGCATCTTAGCACATCGATACTTCACTCCGGGTGGTGTCTTAACACATCGACACTTCACACCGGGTGGCGTCTTAACACATCGACACTTCACCCGTCATATCACTTTGAGTGGTGTCTTAGCACATTGACACTTCACTCGTCACGTGAAATGTGGTGTCTTAGCACATCGACACTTCACATCTCACCCTACAATAAATAAATACATTATATACCTACGCATATAATTATTCCACTCACTATATTAACCCTTCGTCATTGGGGTTATATAAGTCCACATCATATGCCCATGTGATAACGTACACACAAAGTGTGCACCTCGCCAAAGTGGTCAACCAAAACGCACAACCGTGCCAATTGGACCTATACACAAGTCCAACAATTCCACCTATACGAGAAGCGAGCTCTATAAGCGAGAACCTCTTCACCCGACCCGCACCCATCCTACACATACATATGCATATAGGATATTAACACTCACCTTGTCGTCTTGAAGAATGCTACCGAAATCCGCAATTGCCGATGGAATGTACCTAATCCATTTATCACATAACAAGTAACACAATTAGGGTGGATATACAAATCAACCCAAATTGACAACTAGTGCAATTTCGACCCAAATGCACTTCCAAGCACAAACCGTGCCCAAACTAACCAATAATCACTAACACCAGTGAGAATGGTCCTAATATGCCAATCAAACCCAATCATAGGTGTTAAAGACCTATCTTGCCCAAAATGACACTTAAACCCTAATTTGACCCATGAGAAGTCAATATCACGCCATTAGCAAGTTTTGACACCAGAACATATTTAACTCGGTTCTATGCTTCAACTTAATCCATTTTAAGTTTATAAACCTTATTAAATCAGCAATTGAGTCATAATCATCAACAAACCTTAATTTTGACTCTAGTCAAAATTAGTCAACCATAAGAACCCTAATGGTTTCCAAAACACCAATAATCACTAACACTAGTGATTATACACCATTTACAAGTCTTAAACATGATTAAATCATTAACCAACCCAAAACCCGCCAAATATCAAAATAACAAGTTTCCATAAACCCTCTTCATCAACCAAATGGGTTTTACAACTAACAATCTCAAACCCTAACTTGAATATCAAATCTAACAAATGAAATTCGGAGTTAGAACTTACCAATACTACCGAAACATAGCTAGGAGCGAGATGAACAACTTTAAAACCCGAGCTTTGGCGAGAATTCGACTTCTTCTTCTCCAAATCAAGCTCTCTCACTCTAGAACTCTTCCTTTCTCTCTAGATGTGGATGAGAGTGTTTGTGTAGGTGAGAAATGAGCTCCAATGGAGTTCTAGATCAGTCTTGATGACCCTAAACCGACCCTAAATGAAAAGACCAAAGTACCCCTCATTTAAACCTTTTAAAAAGGCTGAAAATTGCATCAGCAACAATCGGAGCGCCGCGCCAAATGGTGGAGTGCCGCTCCAACCTACAGGTCAGTTTTCATAAACTTGTTTTGGCCATAACTTTTTGACCGTAGCTCTGTTTTTGATGAATCAAATATCGTTGGAAATGTAATAAGATTTCCTTTCCAATGGTAAGGCTTTAAAACATCAACACAAATTTATTTGGGGTTGAAAAGATACGTACACACCTTGTCACTTCAGACAACGTCCAGTTTCCTTCGGCGTTCGAGCAAGCAACACGTACACTTCATACACGCGTCGTACACCATAAATACATTATGTACAATAAATATTTGGGTCTTACAGTATGAAACAGTGGAAGCTCTTAATAATCACCTGAGAATAAACATGCTTAAAACGTCAACAAAATTGTTGGTGAGTTATAGGTTTAACCTACATATTATTAAATCATAATAATAGACCACAAGATTTCATTTTCATAACACATCTCTTATCAGGAATTTCGCAAACTGCATAGAGATAAAAATCATTCATATGTTGAACACCTGGTAACCGACGTTAACTTAATGCATAGAATATTTCCAAAATAGAACCTCTCGTCTGTATAATAATCTCGAAGTACTAAACCATCCATAACCTGAATGGGGGTTGTTAAGCCCAATAGATCTATGAAAGGACCCTTTCATATACATTATAAACGATACACAATAGTTGATTACATTGTGAGGTATTTGACCTCTATATGATACATTTTACAAACATTGCATTCGTTTTTAAAAGACAAACTTTCTTTACATCGAAAATTGACAGGCATGCATACCATTTCATAATATCCACTATCCAACTATAAATTGATTTAATAATAATCTTTGATGAACTCATGACTCGAATGCAACGTTCTTCGAAATATGCTATGAAAGACTCCAAGTAATATCTTTAAAATGAGCAAATGCACAGCGGAAGATTTCTTTAACACCTGAGAATAAACATGCTTTAAAGTGTCAACCAAAAGGTTGGTGAGTTCATTAGTTTATCATAATCATTTATTTTCATCATTTTAATAGACCACAAGAATTTCATTTCCAGTTCTCATAAATATACGTCTCATGCATAGAGACAAAAATAATCATTCATATGGTGAACACCTGGTAACCGACATTAACTAGATACATATAAGAATATCCCCTATCATTCCGGGATCCTCCTTCGGACATGATATAAATTTTGAAGTACTAAAGCATCCGGTACTTTGGATGGGGTTTGTTAGGCCCAATAGATCTATCTTTAGGATTCGCGTCAATTAGGGTGTCTGTTCCCTAATTCTTAGATTACCAGACTTTAATAAAAAGGGGCATATTCGATTTCGATAATTCAACCATAGAATGTAGTTTCAATTACTTGTGTCTATTTCGTCAAACATTTATAAAAGCGCATGTATTCTCAGTCCCAAAAATATAAAGGATAAAAAGGCAAATGAAACTCACCATACTGTATTTCGTAGTAAAAATACATATAACGTCATTGAACAAGTGCAAGGTTGGCCTCGGATTCACGAACCTAAATTAATTATATATAATTATGTGTTGGTCAATATTTGTCTAACAAATTAGGTCAAGTCATAGTGTACCACAATCCTAATGCTCGAGACTAATATGCAAAAGTCAACAAAAGTAAATTTGACTCAAAATAATTTCCAAAAATCTATACATGATTAATATATAATTTAAATATCATCGTTTTATATTTTTAAATATTTTTAAAAGATTTATTAGAGTAAATAATATAATTTATTTATTAATAAATAAAATTTTATATTAAATTTATATAATAAAATATACTTTTATATATATTAAGTAATAAAATTTATAGGGTTCATTAATATCATAAAGATAATATGATAGGTATTATTAAAGTAAGTTATTACACATAGTAAAATATGTTTGTATAACATATTTATTTGATAAAATAATATCTATAATGATAGTAAGTAAAAGTTCTATTATTTTGTAATAATAATTATTATTATAAAAATATCAATATTTATAATTACTAAGATGACATTATGATAAAACGATAATTCTAATTATGATAACTTTAATATTTACGATAATTTTTAATATTATCTTTAAAATAATAATTATATTTAAAATAAAAATAATAATGATATTTTATAGTAACAATGACATTTCTATTAAAATGATAATTTTTGTTAAAATGATAGTTTTAATACTAACGATACTTTTAATAATAATAGTAATGATAAAAATAATAAGAACGATAATTTTATCTAAATCAATATCTTATAATATTTTAATTTCATCATGATACTCTTACTCATTATTTCCTAATCATTTCGTTTAATAGCTTTTAATCGTCTTTTATATCGTGTTCATAATAATGATAATAATAGTAATCAAAATAATTAGGTGTTACAAATATTTGTTTTAATTACACTAATATTAATAATGATAGTTACTAAAACATTATTAACGATAATACTAATAATTATCTTAATGATAATATAGTAATAATAATAATAACAATAACAATAACCATTTTTAAATAATGATATATATATTAATAATGATGATAATAATAATAATAATAATAATAATAATAATAATAATAATAATAATAATAATAATAATAATAATAATAATAATAATAATAATTGGATAATAATAATAATACTAATTATAACTTTAACGATAATAACGATAGTAATAATAAAAAAATAACAATTTTTAATGATAAATCCCTTTTATTGATAAAGATAATAATAATGATAATAATAAGATAAAACTAGAACGACGATAAAAACGACGATAATAATAATCATTTTTAATAAAAATTTCAAAAATTCAATTGATTATAACTTCTAATCCGTTCATCGAAACCATTCGATATCTAAAGGAAAAGTTCTTAATTTTTCGCTAGTTTTCCAAGGACATGCATATCTTATACCTTATCTCAACCGCAAGTGTAACTAATTCAATATTCAACCTAACCTGTCTAAGGGCAATATCAAAAGTACAAGCATGCATAATCCTAAATACTCGAGCACTAGTCAGGGATACACTATTAGTATGTAAAAGTTAAATTATGAGTACTCACGTATCAATATTGAGATTCAATATTGCAGGAAAGGTACGTAGACGCAACATAAATGATAAACACTATATTGACCTCACGAGCATACCCATGAACCATACTCAATCACCTCCATAGCTATAACCCATAATTTCCTTAATCCTATCCTACTTCGAAAAACAATTTCGAAATCACTCGGACAGCACTCTGTCGTAATATTTTATGTATACTAATAATATCTTGAAATAATACGGAGTAAATATATATATGTAAATCGATTGAGAGAGTTTAGAGAAAAATATTTTCAAGTTTCTATGAAATAATGAAACCTATTGAATTCTATTTATAATATATTTTTAAATTATTAAAGTGAATTATTAAAGTGAATTATTAAAGTATGAATTATTAAAGTGAATTATTAAAGTATGAATTATTAAAGTGAATTATTAAAGTTAAAGTAAAGTAAAAATAAAGTAAAGGTAAAGTTTAAGTATAGTAAAAGTATAAAACTATGTACGTATAATACGCATATAAATATATATAATATTAATTTAAATCGTTATATATATTTAATAAAATAAAATATAAATATTGTTATCTTTATCATACTAGTTACGTAATGAGTTGTCAAAAGTGGTTCTAGATATTTATAAAAGTTATATACGTTTTAATAATAAAGTTCTTGTTAAACTGAAAACGTTTTTGTACGTTTGAAACTAAATAGATCAATCGAGTCTTTATGAGATTCAATCTTCCACTATCCTTTGTCTAGTTCTCAATGATTGACAATTTGTTCTTATTTATAAATCACTTTACCATTTTCCGAATATTGTTAAAATGGAAAGATTTCTCAAATCAACGTGGGCCTTTCAACAGAGACTTGTAATCATAATTCAATATATCTGATAATTCAATCATTTGATCTTATCTTCTAATTACATTGATAAACATTTTGAAACAGATACAATCATATAAAGTATTTAATCTAATATTTTGTTTACGTTTCAAGTTAAAATATATATACACATATACATATATAATCATATTCGTTTAATGGTTCGTGAATCGTTGGAACTTGGTCGAGGTTGAATGAATGCATGAACATAGTTTAAAATTCTTGCAATTTAACTTAAAAAATATTGCTTATCGTGTCGGAAACATATAAAGATTAAAGTTTAAATTTGGTTGGAAATTTCCGGGTTGTCACAATCTATCTTTAGGATTCGAGTCAATTAGGGGCCATTTCCCTAATTCTTTGGCTACCAGACTTGAAGGGCGATATTCGGTTTAATAATCCAACCATAGAATGTAGTTTTGCGTACTTGTGTCTATTTTGTAAAACATTTATAAAGCTGCATGTATTCTCATCCCAAAATATTAGATTTAAAAAGTGGGACTATAACTCACTTTCACAGATTTTTACTTCGTCGGGAAGTAAGACTTGGCCACTGGTCGATTCACGAACCTATAACAATTATGCACATATATATCAAAGTATGTTCAAAATATATTTACAACATTTTTTAATACGTTTTAATGTTTTAAATATTTTCAGTCAGCTGTCCTCGTTAGTAACCTACAACTAGTTGTCCATAGTTAGATGTACAGAAATAAATTGATATATATTATCTTGACCCAATCCACGACCCAGTGTATACACATCTCAGGCTAGATCACAACTCAAAGTATATATATTTTTGGAATCAACCTCAACCCTGTATAGCTAACTCCAACATTACTGCATATAGAGTGTCTATGGTTGTTCCAAATAATATATATAGATGGGTCGATATGATATGTCAAAACATTTGCATACGTGTCTATGGTATCCCAAGATTACATAATATATTAGAATACATGTATAAGACAATATAAGTTAGCTAGGATATGATTTGTATAGATTTGTTACCAATTTTCACGTAGCTACAAAAGTAAAAATATCCAATCTTGTTTTACCCATAACTTCTTCGTTTTAAATCCGTTTTGAGTGAATCTAATTGCTATGGTTTCATATTGAACTTAAGTTCATAAATCTATACAGAAAAATTATAAGTTTATAGTCGGAAATACAGGTTACAAGTTGTTTTTGTAAAGGCAGTCATTTCAGTCGAAAGAACGACGTCTAGAAGATCATTTTGGAAAACATACTTCCACTTTGAGTTTAATCATGATTTTTGGACATAGTTTCATGTTCATAAGAAAAATCATTTTCCCAGAAGAACAACTTTTAAATTAAAGTTTATCATAGTTTTTAATTAACTAACCCAAAACAGCCCGCGGTGTTACTACGACGGCGTATATCCAGTTTTACGGTGTTTTTCATGTTTTTAGGTTTTAAATCATTAAGTTAGCATATCATATAGATATAGAACATGTATTTAGTTGATTTTAAAAGTCTAGTTAGAAGGATTAACTTTTGTTTGCGAACAAGTTTAGAATTAACTAAACTATGTTCTAGTGATTACAAGTTTAAACCTCCGAATAAGATAGCTTTACATGTAAGAATCTAATGATGTTATGAACATCATTACTACCTCAAGTTTTCTGGATAAACCTACTGGAATAGAGAAAAATGGATCTAGCTTCAAAGGATCCTTGGATGACTGGAAAGTTCTTGAAGCAGAATCATGACACGAAAACAAATTCAAGTAAGGTTTCTACTCGAAATAAGATTGTTATAGTTATAGAAATTGAACCAAAGTTTAAATATGAGTATTACCTTGATTTAGAAAGATAACCTACTGTAAATAACAAAGGTTTCTTCATCTTGGATGATTACTTGGATTGGATTAGAAAGCTTGGAAGTAAACTTGCAAACTTGAAAGTATTCTTGATTTTATGAAACTAGAACTTATGAAATTTATGAAGAACACTTAGAACTTGAGAGAGATCAATTAGATGAAGAAAATTGATGAATGAAAGTGTTTTTAGGTGTTTTTTGTCGTTGGTATATGGATTAGATATAAAGGATGTGTAATTTTGTTTACATGTAAATAAGTCATGAATGATTACTAATATTTTTGTAATTTTATGAGATATTTCATGCTAGTTGCCAAATGATAGTTCCCACATGTGTTAGGTGACTCACATGGGCTGCTAAGAGCTGATAATTGGAGTGTATATACCAATAGTACATACATCTAAAAGTTGTGTATTGTACGAGTACGAATACGGGTGCATAGGAGTAGAATTGTTGATGAAACTGAACGAGGATGTAATTGTAAGCATTTTTATTAAGTAGAAGTATTTTGATAAGTGTCTTGAAGTCTTTCAAAAGTGTATAAATAAATATTAAAACACTACATGTATATACATATTAACTTAGTCGTTAAGTCATCGTTAGTCGCTACATGTAAATGTTGTTTTGAAGCCTTTAGGTTAACGATCCTGTTAAGTGTTGTTAACCCATTGTTTATTATATCAAATGAGATGTTAAATTATTATATTATCATGATATTATGATATATTAGTATATCATAATATGATATATATACAATTAAATGTCGTTACAACGATAATCGTTACATATATGTCTCGTTTCGAAATCATTAAGTTAGTAGTATTGTTTTTACATATGTAGTTCATTGTTAATATACTTAATGATATGTTTAATTATCATAATACCATGTTAACTATATATATATATATATATTCATATATATGACATCATATAGTTTTTACAAGTTTTAACGTTCGTGAATCACCGGTCAACTTGGGTGGTCAATTGTCTATATAAAACCTATTTCAATTAATCAAGTCTTAACAAGTTTGATTGCTTAACATGTTGGAAACACTTAATCATATAAATATCAATTTCATTTAATATATATAAACATGGAAAAGTTCGGGTCACTACAGTACCTACCCGTTAAATAAATTTCGTCCCGAAATTTTAAGCAGTTGGAGGTATTGACGTATCTTCTGGAAATAAGTGCGGGTATTTCTTCTTCATCTGATCTTCTCATTCTCAGGTGAACTCGGGTCCTCTACGAGCATTCCATCGAACCTTAACAATTGGTATCTTGTTTTGCTTGAGCCTTTTAACCTCACGATCCATTATCTCGACGGGTTCTTCAATGAATTGTATTTTTTCATTGATTTTAATTTCGTCTAAAGAAATAGTGAGATCTTCTTTAGCTAAGCACTTCTTCAGATTCGAGACGTGAAAGGTATTATGTACATTGGCGAGTTGTTGAGGTAATTCAAGTCGGTAGGCTACTGGTCCGACACGATCTAAAATCTTGAATGGTCCAATGTATCTTGGATTTAGTTTCCCCAGTTTACCAAATCGAACAATGCCTTTCTAAGGCGAAACCTTAAGCATGACCATCTCCCCAATTTCAAATTCTATATCTTTCATTTTAAGGTCCGCGTAGCTCTTTTGTCGACTCTGAGCGGTTTTCAACCGTTATTGAATTTGGATGATTTTCTCTGTAGTTTCTTGGATTATCTCCAGACCCGTAATCTGTCTATCCCCCAATTCATTCCAACAAATTGGAGATCTGCACTTTCTACCATAAACTGCTTCGAAGGTTCCATTTCGATACTCGAGTGGTAACTGTTGTTGTACGAAAATTCTGCTAATGGTAGATGTCGATCCCAACCATTTCCAAAATCAATAACACATGCTCGTAGCATGTCTTCAAGGGTCTGTATCATCCTTTCACTCTGCCCATCAGTTTATGGATGATAAGCATTACTCATGTCTAGACGAGACCCCAATGCTTGTTGCAGTGTCTGCCAAAACCTTGAAACAAATCTACCATCCCTATCAGAGATTATAGAGACTAGTATTCCATGTCTGGAGACAACTTCCTTCAAGTATAGACGTGCTAACTTCTCCATTTTGTCATCTTCTCTCATTGGCAGGAAGTGTGCTGACTTGGTGAGAAGATCGACTATTACCCAAATAGTATCATAACCACTTGCAGTCCTTGGAAATTTAGTAATAAAATCCATGGTAATGTTTTCCCATTTCCATTCTGGGATTTCAGGTTGTTGGAGTAGACCTGATGGTTTCTGATGTTCAGCTTTGACCGTTGAACACGTCAAACATTCTCCTACATATTTAGCAATATCGGCTTTCATACCCGGCCACTAAAAGTGCTTCTTGAGATCTTTGTACATTTTTCCTGCTCCAGGATGTATTGAGTATCTGGTTTTATGTGCTTCTTTAAGTACCATTTCTCTCACATCTCCAAACTTTGGTACCCAAATTCTATCAGCCCTATATCGGGATCCGTCTTCCCGAATTTTAAGATGTTTCTCCGACCCTTTGGGTATCTCATTCTTCAACTTTCCTTCTTTTACAACCCCCTGTTGCGCCTCCTTTATTTGAGTAGTAAGGTTAGTACGAATAATTATTTTCATAGCTTTTACCCGGATAGGTTCTCTGTCCTTTCTACTCAAAATCGTAGTCATTTAACAATTCAATCCACCTACGCTGCCTCATGTTCAGTTGTTTCTGATTAAATATATGTTGAAGACTTTTGTGGTCGGTATATATAATACTTTTGACCCCATATAAGTAGTGCCTCCAAGTCTTTAATGCAAAAACAACAGCGCCTAATTCCAAATCGTGTGTCGTATAATTTTGCTCGTGAATCTTCAATTGTCTAGACGCATAAGCAATTACCTTCGTTCGTTGCATTAATACACAACCGAGGCCTTGCTTTGAGGCGTCACAATATATCACAAAATCATCATTCCATTCAGGCAATGACAATATAGGTGCCGTAGTTAACTTTTTCTTCAACAATTGAAATGCTTTTTCTTGTTCATCCTTCCATTCAAATTTCTTCCCTTATGCGTTAATGCAGTCAAGGGTTTTGCTATTTTGGAAAAATCTTGGATGAATCTTCTGTAGTAACAAGTCAGTCCTAAAAATAGACGTATATGCTTCGGAGTTTTAGGGGTTTCCCACTTTTCAACGGTCTCAATCTTTGCCGGATCCACCTGAATACCTTCTTTGTTCACTATGTGACCGAGGAATTGAACTTCTTCCAACCAAAATGCACACTTTGAAAACTTAGCGTACAGTTTTTCTTTCCTCAACAACTCTAGCACTTTTCTCAAATGTTCTTCGTGCTCTTAATCATTCTTTGAGTAGATAAGTATGTCATTAATGAAAACAATGACAAACTTGTCGAGATATAGCCCACACACATGGTTCATGAGGTCCATGAACACAGCTGGTGCATTAGTCAATTCAAACGGCATAACCATAAACTCGTAATGACCGTAACGCGTTCTGAAAGCAGTCTTTGGAATATCATCCTCCTTCACCCGCATTTGATGATATCCGAAACGTAAATCAATCTTTGAATAAACTGACGAGCCTTGTAGTTGATCAAATAAGTTGTCGATTCTCGGTAGTGGATAACGGTTCTTGATAGTAAGTTTGTTCAACTCTCTGTAGTCGATACACAATCTGAACGAACCATCCTTCTTCTTGACAAACAATACCGGTGCTCCCCATGGTGATGTGCTTGGTCAAATGAAACCACGTTCTAAAAGTTCTTGTAATTGACTTTGGAGTTCCTTCATTTCGCTGGGTGCGATTCTGTATGGAGCACGAGCTATTGGCGTAGCTCCTAGTACAAGATCTATTTGAAATTCAACGGATCGATGTGGAGGTAGTCCTGGTAATTCTTTCAGAAATACGTCAGGAAATTCTTTTGCGACGGAACATCATTAATGTTCTTTTCTTCGGTTTACACCTTCGCGTTGCTCTTTTCTCTGTACAACATTAAGGGTTTTCCTTCTTCTCGTACAATGCGAATTGCATTTTTTTAACATACGATCTCTGCTTTCACCTCTTTCAACCAGTCCATGCCGATTATCACATCAAAACTCCCTAACTCTACTGGTATCAAATCAATCTTAAATGTTTCGCTCACCAGTTTAATTTCTCGATTCGGACATATATTATCTGCTGCAATTAATTTACTGTTTGCTAATTCTAGTATAAACTTATTATCCAAAGGTGTCAATGGACAACTTAATTTAGCACAGAAATCCTTACTCATATAGCTTCTATCCGTACCCGAATCAAATAAAACATAAGCAGATGTATTGTCAATAAGAAACGTACCCGTAACAAGCTCCGGGTCTTCCTGCGCTTCAACCGCATTAATATTGAAGACTCTTCCTCGGCCTTGCCCATTATTATCCCCCTGATTTGTCACATATTTTTGTAATGGCCCTTCTTCCCGCATCCGAAACAGGTAATGTCTGCATAACTTGTTCCGACATTATTTGTTCCCTTAGCCATTGATCCGTAGATTTCGCACTTTGTCGCACCATGGCCCTTTCTATTACACTTAGTACACACTGCTGTACAGAGCCTAGTTGGATGGTATCCTTCACATCTCTGGCAGAATTTCTGCCTCTTGTTGTTATTGTTGGGATTGTTGTTGTTGCGGTTGTTATTGTTATTGAAACGGTTGTTGTAGTTGTTGCTGGGGTGGTTGTTGTTGTTGCGTTTGTTGTTGCGAAAATTGGTGCGATTGTAGTTATGATTGTTGGGTTGATTATTGAAATTGTGACCCTTGTCACTGGTTTCTTCCCATTTCCTCTTGACTTGTTTCGTATTGGCTTCTTCGGCTGCCTGTTCTTTAATCTTTTCCTCAATTTGATTTATAAGTTTATGAGCCATTCGACTTGCCTTTTATATGGAAGCGGGCTCGTGTGAACTTATATCCTCTTGGATCCTTTCCGGTAACTAAAATGTCCCGTTCATATTGATTATAAAAGTTCCATATTAATTGATTTCGTTGCGAGGTTTTGACCTCTATATGAAACGTTTTTCAAAGACTGCATTCGATTTTAGAACAAACCATAACCTTTAAAATATTACGACGATTATCAAATAATGATAATCTAAAATATAGAATTTTTCACACGACCATTACATAATGGTTTACAATAATATTACACATCAACATAAGTCTTCGAATGCAGTTTTTAAACAATATTATACAAGCATGGACTCCAAATCTTGTCCTTAATTTAGTATGCAACAGCGGAAGCTCTTAATAATCACCTGAGAATAAACATGCTTAAAACGTCAACAAAATTATTGGTGAGTTATAGGTTTAACCTATATATATCAAATCGTAACAATAGACCATAAGATTTCATATTTCAATACACATCCCATACATAGAGATAAAAATCATTCATATGGTGAACACCTGGTAACCGATATTAACAAGATGCATATATAAGAATATCTCCATCATTCCGGGACACCCTTCGAATATGATATAAATTTCGAAGAACTAAAGCATCCGGTACTTTGGATGGGGTTTGTTAGGCCCAATAGATCTATCTTTAGGATTCTCGTCAATTAGGGTGTGTGTTCCCTAATTCTTAGATTACCAGACTTAATAAAAAGGGGCATATTTGATTTCGATAATTCAACCATAGAATGTAGTTTCACGTACTTGTGTCTATTTTGTAAATCATTTATAAAATCTGCATTTATTCTCATCCCAAAAATATTAGATTTTAAAAGTGGGACTATAACTCACTTTCACAGATATTTCCTTCCTCGAAAATAAGACTTGGCCACGGATCGATTCACGAACCTATACAAATATGTACATATATATCAAAGTATGATCAAAATATAATTACAACCATTTTTATTATGTTTTAAAGATTTGAGTGTATTAAGTCAGCTGTCCTTGTTAATAACCTACAACTAGTTGTTCACAGTTAGATGTACAGAAATAAATCGATATATATTATCTTGAATCAATCCACGACCCAGTGTATACACGTCTCAGGCTAGATCACAACCCAAAGTAAATATATTTTTCAAATCAACCTCAACCCTGTATAGCTAACTCCAACATTACTGCATATAGAGTGTCTATGGTTGTTCCAAATAATATATATATATATATATATATATATATATATATATATATATATATATATATATATATATATGGGTCGATATGATATGTCAAAACATTTGCATACGTGTCTATGGTATCCCAAGATTACTTAATATATTAGAATACATGTATAATACAATATAAGTTAGCTAGGATATGATTTGTATAGATTTGTTAAACATTTCCCGTAGCTAAAAAGATCAAAAATATCCAATCTTGTTTTACCCATAACTTCTTCATTTTAAATCCGTTTTGAGTGAATCAAATTGCTGTGGTTTCATATTGAACTCTAATTTAAGAATCCAAACAGAAAAAGTATAGGTTTATAGTCGGCAATTTAAGTTACATGGTAATTACTAAAGAGGTTGTCATTTCCATCGAAAGAACGACATCTTGATGACCATTTTGAAAAACATACTTTCACTTTGAGTTTAACCAAGATTTGTGGATATAGTTTCATGTTCATATGAAAAATCATTTTCCCAGAAAAACAACTTTTAAATCAAGGTTTATCATAGTTTTTAATTATCCGAACCAAAACAGCCCCCGGTTTCACTACGACGGCGTATATCCGATTTTATGGTGTTCATCGTGTTTCCAGGTTTTAAATCATTAAGTTAGCATATCATATAGATATAGAACATGTATTTAGTTGATTTTAAAAGTCAAGTTAGAAGTATTAACTTTTGTTTGCGAACAAGTTTAGAATTAACTAAACTATGTTCTAGTGATTACAAGTTTAAACCTTCAAATAAGATAGCTTTATATGTATGAATCAAATGATGTTATGAACATCATTACTACCTCAATTTTTCTTCATAAAACTACTAGAAATGAGAAAAATGGATCTAGCTTCAAAGGATCCTTGGATGGCTTGAAAGTTCTTGAAGCGGAATCATGACACGAAAACAGTTCAAGTAAGATTTTCACTCGAAATAAGATTGTTATAGTTGTAGAAATTGAATCAAAGTTTGAATATGAATATTACCTTGAATTATAAAGATAACCTACTGTAAATAACAAAGGTTCCTTGATCTTAGATGATTACTTGGAATGGATTAGAAAGCTTGGAAGTAGACTTGCAAACTTGGAAGTATTCTTGATTTTTATGAAACTATACTTATGGAATTTATGAAGAACACTTAGAACTTGAAGATGGAACTTGATAGAGATCAATTAGATGAAGAAAATTGAAGAATGAAAGTGTTTGTAGGTGTTTTTGGTTGTTGGTATATGGATTAGATATAAAGGATATGTAATTTTGTTTTCATGTAAATAAGTCATGAATGATTACTAATATTTTTGTAATTTTATGAGATATTTCATGCTAGTTACCAAATGATTGTTCCCACATGTGTTAGGTGACTCAAATGGGCTGCTAAGAGTTGATCATTGGAGTGTATATACCAATAGTACATACATCTAAAAGCTGTGTATTGTACGAGTACGAATACGGGTGCATACGAGTAGAATTGTTGATGAAACTGAACGAGGATGTAATTGTAAGCATTTTTGTTAAGTAGAAGTATTTTGATAAGTGTCTTGAAGTCTTTTAAAAGTGTATGAATACATATTAAAAAACTACATTTATATACATTTTAACTGAGTCGTTAAGTCATCGTTAGTTGTCACATGTAAATGTTGTTTTGAAACCTTTAGGTTAACGATCTTGTTAAATGTTGTTAACCCATTGTTTATTATATCTAAAGAGATGTTAAATTATTACATTATCATGATATTATGATGTATGAATATCTCTTAATATGATGTATACATTAAAATATCTTTACAACGATAATCGTTACATATAAGTATCGTTTCGTAATTCTTGAGTTAGTAGTCTTGTTTTTACATATGTAGTTCATTGTTAACACACTTAATGATATATTTAAATATCATTTTATCATGTTAAATATAGTGTATCAATATATTAATATGATACATATGTATTTAGTAGACGTTATCATAACGATAATCGTTATATATCATTTCGAGTTTCTTAACTCAATAAACTCATTTTTATGTATATCACTCATTGTTAATATACTTAGTGAGATACTTACTTATCATAATCTCATGTTAACCATATATATATCCATATATATATCATCATGTAGTTTTTACAAATTTTTTACGTTCGTGAATCGCCGGTCAACTTGGGTAGTCAATTGTCTATATGAAGCACATTTCAAATAATCAAGTCTTAACAAGTTTGATTGCTTAACCTGTTGAAAACATTTAATAATGTAAATATACCAATTTCATTTAATTTATATAAACATGGAAAAGTTCGGGTCACTACAGTACCTACCCGTTAAATAAATTTCGTCCTGAAATTTTAAGCTGTTGAAGGTGTTGACGAATCTTCTAGAAATAGGCACGGGTATTTTAGCTTCATTTGATCTTCACGCTCCAGGTGAACTCGGGTCCCCTATGAGCATTCCATCGAACCTTGACGATCGGTATATTATTTTGCTTGAGCCTTTTAACATCACGATCCATTATCTCGACGGGTTCTTCAATGAATTGTAGTTTTTCATTGATTTTAATTTCGTCTAAAGGAATAGTGATTCTTCTTTGGCTAAGCACTTCTTCAAATTCGAGACATGAAAGGTATTATGTACATTGGCGAGTTGTTGAGGTAATTCAAGTCGGTAGGCGGTCCGACACGATCTAAAATCTTGAATGGTCCAATGTATCTTGGATTTAGTTTCCCTCGTTTACCAAATCGAACAACGCCTTTCCAAGGCGAAACCTTAAGCATGACCATCTCCCCAATTTCAAATTCTATATCTTTCCTTTTAAGGTTCGCGTAGATCTTTTGTCGACTCTGAGCAGTCTTCAACCGTTGTTGAATTTGGATGATTTTCTCTGTAGTTTCTTGGATTATCTCCGGACCCGTAATCTGTCTATCCCCCAATTCATTCCAACAAATCGGAGACCTGCACTTTCTACCATAAAGTGCCTCAAACGGCGCCATCTCAATACTAGAATGATAACTGTTGTTGTAGGAAAATTCTGCTAACGGTAGGTGTCGATCCCAACTGTTTCCGAAATCAATAACACATGCTCATAGCATGTCTTCAAGCGTTTGTATCGTCCTTTCTCTCTACCCATCAGTTTGTGGATGATAGGCAGTACTCATGTCTAGACGAGTCCCCAACGCTTGTTGCAACGTCTGCCAAAACCTTGAAACAAATCTGCCATCTCTATCAGAGATAATAGAGATTGGTATTCCATGTCTAGAGACAACTTCCTTCAAGTATAATCTCGCCAACTTCTCCATTTTATCATCTTCTCTCATTGGCAGAAAGTGTGCTGACTTGGTGAGACGATCGACTATTACCCAAATAGTATCATAACCACTTGCAGTCCTTGCAAATTTAGTAATGAAATCCATGGTAATGTTTTCCAATTTCCATTTCGGGATTTCTGGTTGTTGTAGTAGACCTGATGGTTTCTGATGTTCAGCTTTGACCTTAGAACACGTCAAACATTCTCCTACATATTTAGCAATATCGACTTTCATACCCGGCCACCAAAAGTGTTTCTTGAGATCTTTATACATCTTCCCCGCTCTGGGATGTATTGAATATCTGGTTTTATGTGCTTCCTTAAGTACCATTTCTCTCACATCTCCAAACCTTGGTACCCAGATTCTATCAGTCCTATATCGGGTTCCGTCTTCCCGAATATTAAGATGTTTCTTTGATCCTTTAGATATCTCATTCTTCAACTTTCCTTCTTTTACAACCCCCTGTTGCGCCTCCTTTATTTGAGTAGTAAGGTTATTACGAATAATTATATTCATAGCTTTTACCCGTATAGGTTCTCTGTCCTTTCTACTCAAAGCGTCAGCTACCACATTCGCCTTCCCCAGGTGGTATCGAAACTCAAAATCATAATCATTCAACAGTTCAATCCACCTGCATTGTCTCATATTCAGTTGCTTCTGATTAAATATATGTTGGAGACTTTTGTGGTCGGTATATATAATACTTTTGACCCCATATAAATAATGCCTCCAAGTCTTTAATGCAAAAACAACATCACCCAATTCAAAGCGTGAGTCGTATAATTTTGCTCTTGAATCTTCAATTGTCTAGACGCATAATCAATCACCTTCATTCGTTGCATTAACACACAACCGAGACCTTGCTTTGATGCGTCACAATAAATCACAAAATCATCATTCCCTTCAGACAATGACAATATAGGTGCCGTAGTTAGCTTTTTCTTCAATAACTGAAATGCCTTCTCTTGTTCATCCTTCCATTCAAATTTCTTCCCTTTATGCGTTAATGCAGTCAAGGGTTTTGCTATTTTGGAGAAATCTTGGATGAATCTTCTGTAGTAACCAGCCAATCCTAAAAATTGACGTATATGCTTCGGAGTTTTTGGGGTTTCCCACTTTTCAACGGTTTCGATCTTTGTCGGGGCCACCTGGATACCTTCTTATGTGACCGAGGAATTGAAATTCTTCCAACCAAAATGCACACTTTGAAAACTTAGCATACAGTTTTTCTTTCCTCAATACTTCTAGCACTTTTCTCAAATGTTCTTCGTGCTCTTGATCATTCTTTGAGTAAATAAGTATGTCATCGATGAAAACAATGACAAACTTGTCAAGATATGGCCCACACACTCGGTTCATAAGGTCCATGAACACAGCTGGTGCATTAGTCAATCCAAACGGCATAACCATAAACTCATAATGACCATAACGCGTCCTAAAAGCAGTTTTTGGAATATCATCCTCCTTTACTCGCATTTGTTGATTGTCAGAACGTAAATCGATTTTCGAATAAACCGACGAGCCTTGTAGTTGATCAAATAAGTCGTAAATTCTCGGCAGTGGATAACGGTTTTTGATGGTAAGTTTATTCAACTCTCTGTAGTCAATACACAACCTAAATTTACCATCCTTCTTCTTGACAAACAAAACAAGAGTTCCCCATGGTGATGTGCTTGGTCGAATGAAACCACATTCTAATAGTTCTTACAGTTGGCTTTGCAGTTCTTTCATCTCGCTGGGTGCGAGTCTGTAAGGAGCACGAGCTATTGGTGCAGCTCCTGGTACAAGATCTATTTGAAATTCAACAGATCGATGTCGAGGTAGTCGCGGTAATTCTTTCGGAAATACATCGGGAAATTCTTTTGCGACGGGAACATCATTGATGCTCTTTTCTTCAGTTTGTACTTTCTCGACGTGTGCTAGAACAGCATATCAACCTTTTCTTATTAGTTTTTGTGCCTTCAAATTACTAATAAGATGTAGCTTCGTGTTGCCCTTTTCTCCGTACACCAATAAGGGTTCTCCTTCTTCTCGTACAATGCGAATTGCATTTTTGTAACATACGATCTCTGCTTTCATCTCCTTCAGCCAGTCCATGCCAACTATTACATCAAAACTCCCTAACTCTACTGGTATCAAATCAATCTTAAATATTTCGCTAACCAATTTAATTTCTCGATTCCGGCATATATAATCTGCTGAAATTAATTTACCGTTTGCTAATTCGAGTAAAAATTTACTATCCAACGGCGTCAATGGACAACTTAATTTAGCACAAAAATCTCTACTCATATAGCTTCTATCCGCACCCGAATCAAATAAAACGTAAGCAGATTTATTGTCAATAAGAAACATACCCGTAACAAGTTCCGGGTCTTTCTGTGCCTCTGCCGCATTAATATTGAAAACTCTTCCGCGGCCTTGTCCATTCGTGTTCTCCTGGTTCGGGAAATTTCTAATAATGTGGCCCGGTTTTCCACATTTATAACAAACTACATTGGCATAACTTGCTCTGACGCTACTTGCTCAACTATTACTTGTTCCGACACCATTTGTTCCTTTCGTTCTGTTAACCCCTGGTCCGTAGACCTCACACTTCACCGCGCTATGACCATTTCTTTTACACTTGTTGCAAAATTTGGTGTAGAACCCCGAGTGATACTTTTCACACCTTTGGCATAGCTGCTTCTGATTGTTGTTGTTGTTGTTGTTGTTTTTGTTGTTGCGGTTTATATTGTTTTTGGGATGATTGTTGTAGTTGTTGTTGTTGTTGTTGTTGTGCCGTTTGTTGTAGTTGCGATTGATGTTGCGATTGTTGGGATAGTTGTTGTTGTATTGGTGACTCTTATCACCGTTTTCCTCCCACTTTCTTTTGACTAGCTTCACGTTGGCCTCTTCGGCCGCCTGTTCTTTAATTCTTCCCTCAATCTGGTTCACTAGTTTGTGAGCCATTCTACATGCCTTTTGTATGGAGGCAGGCTCGTGTGAACTTATATCTTCTTAGATTCTCTCCGGTAACCCTTTCATAAACGCGTCGATCTTCTCTTCCTCATCTTCGAACGCTCTCGGACACAATAGGCACAATTCTGTGAATCGTCTTTCGTACGAAGTAATATTGAATCCCTGTGTTCGTAACCCTCTAAGTTCTGACTTGAGCTTATTGACCTCGGTTCTAGGACGGTACTTCTCGTTCATCAAGTGCTTGAATGCTGACCACGGTAGCACGTAAGCAGCATCTTGTCCCACTTGCTCTAGATAGGTATTCCACCATGTTAACGCAATACCTGTGAAGGTATGCGTAGCCTACTTCATTTTGTCTCCTTCAGCACATTTACTTATGGCAAACACTGATTCAACTTTCTCGGTCTACCGTTTCAATCTGATTGGTCCTTCGGTCCCATCAAATTCTGAAGGTTTGCAGGCAGTGAATTCCTTGTAGGAGCATCCTACACGATTTCTTGCGCCGTTAGCTGTATTGCTAGATTTAGAGTTATTGTTGGTATGTAGCGCGGCCTGTACTGCGGCTATGTTTGAAACAAGAAAGGCACGAAATTCCTCTTCACTCATATTCAAGGTGTGTCGAGTAGTCGGTGCCATTTCCTTCAAAATAGTCAAATGAAACAAGTTAATCATATAGAATATTAATAGTAGTCAATAGTATCTCGTAGCATAATATGAACTCATTTATAAAAGCTTTTTCTTCATATTAGCGTTTTATAAGTTTAAATTCGGGTACTACTTACCAGTTAAGTTCATACTTAGTAGCTAATATACAATTCAACTACTACAATTCCATATGAAAAACTGATTATAATAATATATCACATACAAATATTCTTCAAACTTACAACTTCGCTATATTACATATAACATGAAATATAGTACACTATGATACAGGACAGTTTTGAAGATAAATCTAGTTAATATGCAAGTTGTTCAGCAAAGGAAATAAAGACACGTAATTCATAAGTCCAGAAACAAGTCATGCATTCTGGTTTTACTAAGACGACTTCCCATCCTTGGTCTTGTGGAAAATAACCGTTATGACCATTGGCTAGGCAGCATGTTGTAATGTCGTCAAAAGGACGAGGGTTTCGTAATGTCCAACAGCCCCGTAATAATCTAAAAACCTTGTTTCTCACCCCCACCACTGAATCCGTCACTTGTGGGAAAGTTTTATTTAAAAGCTACAATCTGATGTTCTTTTTCTCACTTTGGTAAGAAGCGAACATCACTAACCCGTAAGCATAACATGCTTCTTTATGTTGCATGTTAGAAGCTCTTTCTAATTCACGAAATCCTATGTTGGGAAATGTTGAGTCAAAATAGGTTCTTAACCCGTAGCGTAAAATTGCATTTGGGTTCCCCGCATTTAATGCTTTAAAGAAAACACGGCGTAACTTACGGTCTCCCCAATGTGATATACCCCACCTATCAAAGGAAAGCCTTTTATAAACTAAGGCATTTCTGGAAAGTCTTTCAAATGTTTGACAAGTTAATTTTGCTATAACTAATTCTGCTGATGAATTCTGACCGACTCTAGACAAGATTTCATCAATCATATCCTCTGGCAGGTCTTCTAAAATATTCGGTTGTCTACCCTTAACGTCCATTTTGTGTTTTTATACTGTAAAAATAGACGAGGGTTAGATTCATAAAAGATAATTAACAAACAATACAAGCAATTTTTACATAGAACATAAAAGTACAAGCACACTACAATACATATAATACACAACATGATTACAACCCTCTAATCTGAATCACTGGTTTCTTCTTCTTCGGACTTGGTTCGTTTTCCTAATTTTCTAGGAATATATGGTGTTCCTCTAATACGAGCCGTCGTTTTCCACAATGGTTTAGAAAAACCTGGTGGTTTAGAGGTTCCCGGGTCATTGTTACATTTTAGGAAATACGGATGTTGCCGCTACATATAAAGTTCATCGGGGTTGGAATCGGATTTCTCTATTTTTATACCTTTTTCCTTATTATTTTCTTTCGCTTTATTAAATTGGGTCGAGGTAATTTCTATAACATCATCGGAATCCGATTCATCGGAAAATTGGTAATCTTCCAAATATTTTGCTTCCTCGACGGAAATACCATTGACCATTATTAACTTTGGTCCGTTGGTTGAGGATTTTCTTTTATTTAATCGATTTACTATAGGTATCAATATTTCTTCCTCCGGAACCTCTTCTTCTTCCGGTTCCTCCTCTTCCGGTTCCTCCTCTTCTTGTTCCTCTTCTTCCGATTCCTCTTCGGGAATTTGTGAATCTTCCCAAAATATATTCGACTCTTCATTATTATTAGTTGAATCGATGGGATTTGTACTAGTGGTAGACATCTATCACACAATATCAAACACATTAAGTGGTTAATATATCACATAATATTTACATGTTAATAATATATAGTTTCCAACAAAAGTGTTAAGCAATCGTTTTTAAAGAAAACACGGTAGAAGTCCAGACTCACTAATGTATCCTAACAAACTCGATAAGACACACTAATACAAATTTCTGGTTCTCTAAGACCAACCCTCGGATACCAACTGAAATGTCCCGTTCATATTGATTATAAACATTCCATATTAATTGATTTCGTTGCGAGGTTTTGACCTCTATATGCGACGTTTTTCAAAGACTGCATTCGATTTTAGAACAAACCATAACCTTTAAAATATTACGACGATTATCAAATAATGATAATCTAAAATATAGCATTTTTCACACGACCATTACATAATGGTTTACAATAATATTACACATCAACATAAGTCTTCGAATGCAGTTTTTAAACAATATTATACAAGCATGGACTCCAAATCTTGTCCTTAATTTAGTATGCAACAACGGAAGCTCTTAATAATCACCTGAGAATAAACATACTTAAAACGTCAACAAAATTGTTGGTGAGTTATAGGTTTAACCTATATATATCAAATCGTAACAATAGACCACAAGATTTCATATTTCAATACACATCCCATACATAGAGATAAAAATCATTCATATGGTGAACATCTGGTAACCGACATTAACAAGATGCATATATAAGAATATCCCCATCATTCCAGGACACCCTTCGGATATGATATAAATTTCGAAGTACTAAAACATCCGGTACTTTGGATGGGGTTTGTTAGGCCCAATAGATCTATCTTTAGGATTCGCGTCAATTAGGGTGTCTGTTCCCTAATTCTTAGTTTACCAGACTTAATAAAAAGGGGCATATTCGATTTCGATAATTCAACCATAGAATGTAGTTTCACGTACTTGTGTTTATTTTGTAAATCGTTTATAAAACCTGCATGTATTCTCATCCCAAAAATATTAGATTTTAAAAGTGAGACTATAAATCACTTTCACAGATATTTCCTTCCTCGGAAATAAGACTTGGACACTGATCGATTCAGGAACCTATACAAATATGTACATATATATCAAAGTATGATCAAAATAAAATTACAACCTTTATTTTGTTTTAAAGATTTGAGTGTATTAAGTCAGCTGTACTCATTAATAACCTACAACTAGTTGTCTACAGTTAGATATACAGAAATAAATCGATATATATTACCTTAAATCAATCCACGACCCAGTGTATACATGTCTCGGGCTAGATCACAACTCAAAGTATATATATTTTTGGAATCAACCTCAACCCTGTATAGCTAACTCCAACATTACTGCATATAGAGTGTCTATGGCTGTTCCAAATAATATATATACATGGGTCGATATGATATGTCAAAACATTTGCATACGTGTCTATGGTATCCTAAGATTACATAATATATTAGAATACATGTATAATACAATATAAGTTATCTAGGATATGATTTGTATAGATTTGTTAAACATTTCCCATAGCTAAAAAGATCAAAAATATCCAATCTTGTTTTACCCATAACTTCTTCATTTTAAATCTGTTTTGAGTGAATAAAATTGCTATGGTTTCATATTGAACTCTAATTTAAGAATCCAAACAGAAAATTTTTAGTTTTATAGTCAAAAATTTAAGTTACATGTCAATTACTAAAGAGGTAGTCATTTCCGTCGAAAGAACGACATCTTGATGACCATTTTGAAAAACATACTTTCACTTTGAGTTTAACCAAAATTTTTGGATATAGTTTCATGTTCATATGAAAAAATCATTTTCCCAGAAGAACAACTTTTAAATCAAAGTTTATTATAGTTTTTAATTATCCAAACCAAAACAGCCCCCGATTTCACTACGACGGCGTATATCCGATTTTATGGTGTTCATCGTGTTTTCAAGTTTTAAATCATTAAGTTAGCATATCATATAGATATAGAACATGTGTTTAGTTGATTTTAAAAGTCAAGTTAGAAGGATTAACTTTTGTTTGCGAACAAGTTTAGAATTAACTAAACTATGTTCTAGTGATTACAAGTTTAAACCTTCGAATAAGATAGCTTTATATGTATGAATCGAATGATGTTATGAACATCATTACTACCTCAAGTTTTCTGGATAAAACTACTGGAAATGAGAAAAATGGATCTAGTTCAAAGGATCCTTGGATGGCTTGAAAGTTCTTGAAGCAGAATCATGATACGAAAACAGGTCAAGTAAGATTTTCACTCGAAATAAGATTGTTATAGTTGTAGAAATTGAATCAAAGTTTGAATATGAATATTACCTTGAATTAGAAAGATAACCTACTGTAAATAAGAAAGGTTCCTTGATCTTAGATGATTACTTGGAATGGATTAGAAAGCTTGGAAGTAGACTTGCAAACTTGGAAGTATTCTTGATTTTTATGAAACTATACTTATGGAATTTATGAAGAACACTTAGAACTTGAAGATGGAACTTGAGAGAGATCAATTAGATGAATGAAATTGAAGAATGAAAGTGTTTGTAGGTGTTTTTGGTCGTTGGTATAAGGATTAGATATAAAGGATATGTAATTTTGTTTTCATGTAAATAAGTCATGAATGATTACTAATATTTTTGTAATTTTATGAGATATTTCATGCTAGTTGCCAAATGATGGTTCCCACATGTGTTAGGTGACTTACATGGGCTACTAAGAGCTAATCATTGGAGTGTATATACCAATAGTACATACATCTAAAAGCTGTGTATTGTACGAGTACGAATACGGGTGCATACGAGTAGAATTGTTGATGAAACTAAACGAGGATGTAATTGCAAGCATTTTTGTTAAGTTGAAGTATTTTGATAAGTGTCTTGAAGTCTTTCAAAAGTTTTTGAATACATATTAAAACACTACATATATATACATTTTAACTGAGTCGTTAAGTCATCGTTAGTCGTTATATGTAAATGTTGTTTTGAAACCTTTAGGTTAACGATCTTGTTAAATGTTATTAACCTATTGTTTATTATATCTAAAGAGATGTTAAATTATTACATTATCATGATATTATGATGTATGAATATCTCTTAATATGATATATACATTAAAATAGCGTTACAACGATAATCGTTAAATATAAGTCTCGTTTCGTAATTCTTGAGTTAGTAGTCTTGTTTTTACATATGTAGTTCATTGTTAACACACTTAATGATATATTTAAATATCATTTTATCATGTTAAATATAGTGTATCAATATCTTAATATGATACATATGTATTTAGTAGACGTTATCATAACGATAATCGTTATATATATCATTTCGAGTTTCTTAACTCAATAAACTCATTTTTATGTATATCACTCATTGTTAATATACTTAGTGAGATACTTACTTATCATAATCTCATGTTAACCATATATATATATATATATATATATATATATATATATATATATATATATATATATATATATATATATATATATATATATATATATATATATATATATATATATATATATATATATATATATATATATATATATATATATATCATGTAGTTTTTATAAATTTTTAACGTTCGTGAATCGCCGGTCAACTTGGGTGGTCAATTGTCTATATGAAGCACATTTCAAATAATCAAGACTTAACAAGTTTGATTGATTAACATGTTGAAAACATTTAATAATGTAAATATACCAATTTCATTTAATTTATATAAACATGGAAAAGTTTGGGTCACTACGGTAATCCTTTTACAAATGCGTCGATTTTCTCTTCTTCATCTTCGAATGCTCCCGGACACAATAAGCACAACTCTGTGAATCATCGTTCGTACGTGGTAATATCAAACCCTTGTGTTCGTAACCCTCTAAGCTCTACCTTGAGCTTATTGACCTCGTTTCTGGGACGGTACTGCTCGTTCATTAAGTGTTTGAATGCTGACCACGGTAGTACGTAAGCAGCATCTTGTCCCACTTGTTCGAGATAGGTATTCCACCATGTTAACGCAGTACCTGTGAAGGTATGCGTGGCATACTTTACCTTATCTTTCTCAGCACATTTGCTTATAGCAAACACAGATTCGACCTTTTCGGTCCATCGTTTCAGTCCGACTGGTCCTTCAGTTCCATCGAATTCCAGAGGTTTACAGGCAGTGAAAGCCTTGTAGGAGCATCCTACACGATTTCCTGTGGAGTTAACTCCACTACTAGACCTTGAGTTATTGTTGTTTTGCATTGCAGTCTGTACTGCGGCTATATTTGCTGCAAGGAAAGCACGGAAGTCTTCCTCACTCATGTTCAAGTTCTGACGAGTAGTCGGTGCCATTTCCTTCAAAAATATACAAAAAAATTAAGTTAATCATATAGAATATTAAGAGTAGTCAATAGTATTCCGTAGCATAATATGAACTCATTTATAAAAGCTTTTTCTTCATATTAGCGTTTTATAAGTTTTAATTCGCGTAATACCTACCCGTTAAGTTCATACTTAGTAGCTAACGTACAATTTAACTACTACAATTCTATATGAAAACTGATTATAATAATATTTCACATTCAAACTTTTATACAATATTTTGCAAACTTAAAATACCGCTATTTTACATATAGCATGAAATATAGCACATAAAAACTCTGATACAAAACAGTTGCGAAGAAAATTCTAGTTAATACGCAAGTCATTCAACAAAGGCAATAAAGACACGTAATTCATACGTCCAGAAACAAGTCATGCATTCTGGTTTTACTATGACTACTTCCCATCCTTGGTCTTGTGGAACATAACCGTTGTGACCGTTGACAAGACAGCATGTTGTAATGTCGTCAAAAGGACGAGGGTTTCGTAATGTCCAACAGCCCCGTAATAATCTAAAAACCTTGTTTCTCATCTCAAATACCGAGTCCATCACTTGTGGGAATGTTTTATTTAAAAGTTGCAACCCAATGTTTTTTCTCTCAATTTGATGAGAAGCGAACATTATTAACCCGTAAGCATAACATGCTTCTTTATGTTGCATGTTAGAAGCTCTTTCTAACTCACGAAATCCTATGTTGAGATATGTTGAGTCAAAATAGGTTCTTAACCCGTAGCGTAAAATTGCATTTGGGTTCCCCGCATTTAACGCTTTAAAGAAAACACGGCGTAACTTACGGTCTCCCCAATGTGATATACCCCACCTATCAAAGGAAAGCCTTTTATAAACTAAGGCATTTCTGGAAAGTCTTTCAAATGTTTGACAAGTTAATTTCGCCATAACTAAATGTGCTGATGAATTCTGACCGACTCTAGATAAGATTTCCTCAATCATATCCTCTGGTAGGTCTTCTAAAATATTCGGTTGTCTACCCTTAACGTCCATTTTGTTTTTATACTGTAAAATAGACAAGGATTAGATTCGTAAAAGATAATTAACAAACAATACAAGCAAATTTTACATAGAACATAAAAGTACAAGCACACTATATTACATATATTACACAACATGATTACAACTCTTTAATCTGACTCACTCGTTTCTTCTTCTTCGGACTTGGTTCGTTTTGCACCTGTCGTTTTCTACAATGGTTTAGAAAAACCTGGTGGTTTAGAGGTTCCCGAGTCATTGTTACATTTTAAGAAATACGGATGTTGTCGATACATATAAAGTTCATCGGGGTTGGAATCGGGTTTCTCTATTTTTATACCTTTTCCCTTATTATTTTCTTTTGCTTTATTAAATTGGGTCGAGGTAATTTCTATAACATCATCGGAATCCTCATCGGGATCCGATTCATCGGAAAATTGGTAATCTTCCCAATATTTTGCTTCCTTGGCGGAAACACCATCGACCATTATTAACCTTGGTCCGTTGGTTGAGGATTTTCTTTTATTTAACCGTTTTATTATTTCCCCAACCGGAACCTCTTCTTCTTCCGGTTCCTCTTCTTCCTCGGGAATTTATGAATCTTTCCAATATATATTCGACTCTTCATTATTATTAGGTGAGTTGATGTGATTTGTACTAGAGGTAGACATCTATCACACAATATCAAAACACGTTAAGAGATTAATATTTCACATAATATTTACATGTTAAAAATATATAGTTTCCAACAAAATTTGTTAAGCAATCATTTTCAATGAAAGGCACGGTCGAAGTCCAGACTCACTAACGCATCCTAACAAACTCGATAAGACACACTAATGCAAAATTCTAGTTCTCTAAGACCAACTCTCGGATACCAGCTGAAATGTCCCGTTCATATTGATTATAAACGTTCCATATTAATTAATTTCGTCGCGAGGTTTTGACCTCTATATGAGACGTTTTTCAAAGACTGCATTCGATTTTAAAACAAACCATAACCTTTAAAATATTACGACGATTATCAAATAATGATAATCTAAAATATAGCGTTTTTACACGACCATTACATAATGGTTTACAATAATATTACACATTAACATAAGTCTTTGAATGCAGTTTTTAAACAATATTATACAAGCATGGACTCCAAATGTTGTCCTTAATTTAGTATACAACAGCGGAAGCTCTTAATAATCACCTGAGAATAAACATGCTTAAAACGTCAACAAAATTGTTGGTGAGTTATAGGTTTAACCTACATATTATTAAATCATAATAATAGACCACAAGATTTCATTTTTATAACACATCTCTTATCAGGCATTTCGCAAACTGCATAGAGATAAAAATCATTCATATGTTGAACACCTGGTAACCGACGTTAACTTAATGCATAAAATATCCCCAAAACAGAACCTCTCATCTGTATAATAATCTCAAAGTACTAAACCATCCATAACCTGAATGAGGGTTGTTAAGCCCAATAGATCTATCTTTAGGATTCGCGTCAATTAGGGGCCATTTCCCTAATTCTTAGGCTACCAGACTTGAAGGGCGATATTCGGTTTAATAATCCAACCATAGAATGTTGTTTTGCGTACTTGTGTCTATTTTGTAAAACATTTATAAAGCTGCATGTATTCTCATCCCAAAATATTAGATTTTAAAAGTGGGACTATAACTCACTTTCACAGATTTTTACTTCGTCGGGAAGTAAGACTTGGCCACTGGTCGATTCACGAACCCATAACAAATATGTACATATATATCAAAGTATGTTCAAAATATATTTACAACATTTTTAATACATTTTAATGTTTTAAATATTTTCAGTCAGCTGTCCTCGTTAGTAACCTACAACTAGTTGTATATAATTAGATGTACAGAAATAAATTGATATATATTATCTTGACCCAATCCATGACCCAGTGTATACACGTCTCAGGCTAGATCACAACTCAAAGTATATATATTTTTGTAATCAACCTCAACTCTGTATAGCTAACTCCAACATTACTGCATATAGAGTGTCTATGGTTGTTCCAAATAATATATATAGATGGGTCGATATGATATGTCAAAACATTTGCATACGTGTCTATGGTATCCTAAGATTACATAATATATTAGAATACATGTATAATACAATATAAGTTAGCTAGGATATAATTTGTATAGATTTGTTACCAATTTTCACGTAGCTACAACAAGTAAAAATATCCAATATTTTTTTACCCATAACTTCTTCGTTTTAAATCCGTTTTGAGTGAATCCAATTGCTATGGTTTCATATTGAACTTAAGTTTATGAATCTATACAGAAAAAGTATAAGTTTATAGTCGTAAATACAGGTTACAAGTCATTTTTGTAAAGGTAGTCATTTCATTCGAAAGAACGACGTCTAGATGACCATTTTGGAAAACATACTTCACTTTGAGTTTAATCATGATTTTTGGATATAGTTTCATGTTCATAATAAAAATAATTTTCCCAGAAGAATAACTTTTAAATCAAAGTTTATCATAGTTTTTAATTAACTAACCCAAAACAGCCCGCGGTGTTACTACGACGGCGTATATCCAGTTTTACGGTGTTTTTCGTGTTTTTAGATTTTAAATCATTAAGTTAGCATATAATATAGATATAGAACATGTGTTTAGTTGATTTTAAAAGTCTAGTTAGAAGGATTAACTTTTGTTTGCGAACAAGTTTAGAATTAACTAAACTATGTTCTAGTGATTACAAGTTTAAACCTCCGAATAAGATAGCTTTACATGTAAGAATCGAATGATGTTATGAACATCATTACTACCTCAAGTTTTCTGGATAAACCTACTGGAATAGAGAAAAATGGATCTAGCTTCAAAGGATCCTTGGATGACTGGAAAGTTCTTGAAGCAGAATCATGACACGAAAACAAATTCAAGTAAGATTTTAACTCGAAATAAGATTGTTATAGTTATAGAAATTGAACCAAAGTTTGAATATGAGTATTACCTTGATTTAGAAAGATAACCTACTATAAATAACAAAGGTTTCTTGATCTTGGATGATTACTTGGATTGGATTAGAAAGCTTGGAAGTAAACTTGCAAACTTGAAAGTATTCTTGATTTTATGAAACTGGAACTTATGGAATTTATGAAGAACACTTAGAACTTGAAGATACAACTTGAGAGAGATCAATTAGACAAAGAAAATTGATGAATGAAAGTGTTTGTAGGTGTTTTTGGTCGTTGGTATATGGATTAGATATAAAGGATGTGTAATTTTGTTTACATGTAAATAAGTCATGAATGATTACTAATATTTTTGTAATTTTATGAGATATTTCATGCTAGTTGCCAAATGATAGTTCCCACATGTGTTAGGTTACTCACATGGGCTACTAAGAGCTGATCATTGGAGTGTATATACCAATAGTACATATATCTAAAAGCTGTGTATTGTACGAGTACGAATACGGGTGCATACGAGTAGAATTGTTGATGAAACTGAACGAGGATGTAATTGTAAGCATTTTTGTTAAGTAGAAGTATTTTGATAAGTGTATTGAAGTCTTTCAAAATTTTATAAATACATATTAAAACACTACATGTGTATACATTTTAACTGAGTCGTTAAGTCATCGTTAGTCGTTACATGTAAATGTTGTTTTGAAGCCTTTAGGTTAACGATCCTGTTAAGTGTTGTTAACCTATTGTTTATTATATCAAATGAGATGTTAAATTATTATATTATCATGATATTATGATATATTAATATATCATAATATGATATATATATATCATAATATGATATATATACAATTAAATGTCGTTACAACGATAATCGTTACATATATGTCTCGTTTCGAAATCATTAAGTTAGTAGTCTTGTTTTTACATATGTAGTTCATTGTTAATATACTTAATGATATGTTTACTTATCACAATACCATGTTAACTATATATATATATATATATATATATATATATATATATATATATATATATATATATATATATATATATATATATATATATATATATATATATATATATATATATATATATATATATATATATCCATATATATGACATCATATAGTTTTTACAAGTTTTAACGTTCGTGAATCACCAGTCAACTTGGGTGGTCAATTATCTATATAAAACCTATTTCAATTAATCAAGTCTTAACAAGTTTGATTGCTTAACATGTTGGAAACACTTAATCATATAAATATCAATTTCATTTAATATATATAAACATGGAAAAGTTCAGGTCACTACACCAAAATAGTGAAATCAATTGTTTCAGTCCTTAGCAATGGGTAAGTTCCCATGACAACCCCCAAATGAATTCGCCCCATGGCATTCACCGATGCACCTATCAATACTAAAACTTTCAGACTTGTCCGCCTTGCTCTATCCTGCACGTGCCTTGGGAAAGTTCTCAAACAATGCCAATAAATGATGTCAGCCTCACTGCCTGTGTCTGTGTAGATACGGCTGATGAACTTATTAGAAATTTTTGCTGATATGACCACTGGCTGGACGGATAAAGTCCAATTTTGAATTGGTTGAAAGATGATTGGAGTATGTGTCCAGCTGTCCACATTGTTGTTTGACTGCTCACATCTTCATAACAATTGTCACTAAACCATACCATCTTAATTACCACATCTGGAGTTGTTTCACGCTCCGCTATCCGATCTCCGTATTGTTTCTGTTATCTCTTCCGCCATGCTCTTCCCTTCTTCTAGTTTCACCCCGAAGACCTCTTCCACCATCATTTTTCTACCATGCAAATTTCTTGCGAGGATCCTTTCTCCTGTATTGTTTACCTGGAAGCAAGTGATTTAACTCACCCGCCTTGATCTTTGCAATGATTTCTCTCATCAAAGATTTGAAATTTTCTGTGGCATGACCCCATGCCTCATTAAAGTCACACCATAGTTCACTCCTTGGACCATCTCGTTCCTCCATAGGTGCTGGAGGATTAAAAGCAGTCCGGATGAGTTCAGTGAAAAGAATCTCCTTGGGAGTTTTAGTTAGTGCCATTATCAACAGATGTCTCTCTATAGGCCTCCTGTTGTGGTGAAAATCATTAGGATGATTGTTGCCTCTCCTTTCGCCATTGGAATTGTCATTTCTCCTCTGGTTTCTATCCAAGTACCATCCTCAGTTATGCGGTTTGGTACTGCTGCTACCACCATCAAATTTTCTTGGTCCTCACTCGCCGGCTCGAACATGCTTTTGTACAACTTCCAATGCCTGGTGCAGAGTTTTTAGCAGGTCATACCTTAACGTATGAACAAGTGTACTAAACCTTCGCTGATCCAAGCAGAAAATAAAGCCAGACACTAACTGTGACTCTGGGCAATCAGGTATCTTTTGTGCTTCAAGCATATATCTCTTCATGAAATTACTCAAGGACTCATTATGATGCATCGTTATCTCATGTGCATCAAGATGCATCAAAGTGCAGCTACGAAGATTTTGATACTGCATAACAAACTTTGCACGAAGATCCAAATAACTTGTAATACTCCTTGACGGTAAGCTAGCAAACCATTCCCTTTCCATTTTCTGCAACACCATTAGAAACATATGACAGGCTACTTCGTCATCCCATTGTTGCAACCTCATTGCTCCTTTAAACATAGTAAGAAAATCCTCAGGATCTGTAGTACCATCATAAACTCCAATTGCCAGTATGCCAAGATTCCTGGGCAATGGATATTTAGCATTTCAATCAATGAAGCATTGAGTGGACTCTGCCATAGCTGGTGGTTTTGTAGCTTGTTTTCCAGTGATTAGAGCGAAAAAATTATCCACAGCCACAGCACGGACGGCGGGCTTCGCTAAGCGTTGCTTATATTTTGCCGGAGCTGTCTGCTTAAGGATGTCGTTTAAAAGTAATAATGTCTGTTTTTCAGACATGAACTCGTCTTTCTCATCAATCTCATCGTCAGAATCATTATTAACATAACTTAGATCATTATCATCTTCAGATTCATCAATAAGACTGCCCAACTTGTCAAGTAGTCTGGATAACTTGTACTTTGATATACATTGCTTCTTCATGATTTGCTTGTCATTGTCATCCGCCATCCGTCGAAAAGGTATAAATGATGGACATCGCCGTGGTTGCATCAATGGTCGCCTCTCTGGATTATTAACAAGATTTTGAAGCCTTTCTGCACTTTTGGTTGTTGTTTCTTCGATTACTGGCATTTTCTCTGAATTAGTTGCCAAGCGTTTATGTCTTTCTGCAGTTTCAGCAACTGTTTCTTCAATTTTATCCTCTGTTGGCTAAATAAGTACATCCCCTTCAGGCATTAACGGATAAATTTCCACGTTGTCAATTAATGGATTATTGGACTTTTCGAGCACACCCGTAGATGGGGCCTCAGTTGTTTTTGTTCCTTTTCCGTTCAGCGTGTTCTTAACATTAGTGGATGGCGCAATTGTTAACACCTATTTCCCTTATGAGGTAAGGTTTAGTGTGTTAGCACAATACTAGAAGTATCTAGCCAAAAGTGGGGGAGTGTTGCCGATTGATGTTTACCCTTAGGAAATAATCCCTGCAGATCCGGTTCACAAGTATAGAAACTTGTGGGGTGGCTTAATCAATCTTTTATCCACTGAGCATAGAGCTGCTAGCTGGATGACTTCTAGTGAGAGAAAGTACTATGTGTGAGAGAAAGGTGAAATCTCTGCTCACAAGTTATCAGAATTTCTGAATGTGTAAAATGATGACCTAAGGGGTCTATTTATAGTGATAGATCCACCGGATAGTTCAGGGACACGTGTCAGATGATGATACGTTCTGTTATTCGTGATCCAAAATTTATGCTGAATGTGGCGCTCTCCGGCCAGGGCTTAAGCGCTAGGCGGCCTTCAGGGCTTATGCATAACGGAAGCAGCCTTCACAGCGGAGAACGCTTGACGGAAAGTTTCCCAAAATTGTTATTCTCAGTGTTCCTGATGCCAATTTCATACGAATATTATGCCTTTATGTGTGTATACAATAGGATACACCATTAAGTCCCCCCAGTTTAATGACTTAAGTATTTGAAAAAGAATTAATTTGTTAAACTTCTGCTAACGCATGCCCAACAAGTCTTCACATTTTCCATTTGCATCGGGAAAAATATTATTGATAATGATGATAGACGACTTTTACTGACATTGTGATGATTACTTTTAAATGGTTGAGATTCTTCACGCGCCACCAGCTGTAAAAAGCGTTTCTTCATACCCCACTTTTAAACTTGCCCATACACGTGTCACGATCGTGTCCATAAAAAATACATTGATGAATCTCTATATAAACCGTCATAACCTTTGAACTTCACTTTTTTACTTTTTTACTTTTTTACTCTTGTGGTTAGAGAGTTCAGTGAACACTAGCTAACTCAGAAGCATGATTCGCGTCAAAAGCAATGTTCTTGAGATATTGTAAGATGATCCGGGGTTGAATAAGTGATCGTAAAAGGAGAGACTTCTATCCCAGTTAGCAGTACCTTAGAATATCTAAGATTGCACATCTGTTAATGTTAAGGCATAGCATAGTGATTGAGTGGTAGGATATTGCTTTAGTTAGACAAACTAGGATTAAGAAAAGCTGAGACTATCCTTTATTAGGTATACCACTTTGTTCATGTACCTAGAATTCTATCTATAAGGTCGTTTAAACCTTTAGGTTAACGTTGGGAGTAGGGATATCCGTCTAATGATACGCATATCCGCAAGGTTGTGCAGATGCGTATCCAAAGCATTTAATCACACACAAAGGCATACGTTACGGGTATAGCCGCACGCTATGCGCCTATACCATCTGATGCGAGTTTCGTATACTTGCATAAGGGTCTGGTACATTCTAGAAGAATGTACGGTATAATCAATTCGGATTCTTTTCCTTAAATAACGAATGTTAGTTGGGATAAGATTGCATTTAATTATGGAAGAGATTCTACCGAAACCCTAATTCGTGAGCCTATAAATACATAGCTCATAAACCCTAAATACATATACGTTCACTTGTTTACTCATACGTAAACTACAACATACAAATCTCTATTGTATGAACAAAGCTTCTTACGATCTCTAAAGACTTTCAGGTATGTATTGAACTATAAAACCTTCATGTCCTTGGGCCATTCAACCTCGTATGCATGGTTGTTGGTGGACTCTCAAATCGGCCACCCTGTCGGAATCGAAACGATACCGATGTGGGTTATCCACGACTAAGCGTTGGAGGTTTGAATATTGTTAGTCCTTAAACCCCTTTTATGCACTCAAGCGTAGGTTCACCTTGACCCCGTGAAAATATGCTTGATCATTTGGCACCATCCATGGGATCGGTTATATGAAACAAAGAATATTGGAATTTATGTTGTATATGATTTCGTACCTTTTTTCCATAAAACTTTTTTGTTTAACTAATCGGTCACTTTCAGGTTTTTCTTTATTGTCAGCAAGAATGGGTGGAGGAAGTAAGAGTGCAAAGAATCAAGGGCGATCGGACTCTCCAGGAAGTCCAGGGTTTCAAACACCTATGTTGACTGTTACGAACACACCGTCGACGCCGCCAGCACCAACCAAAGGCACATCAAAGCCTCCATCAACACCAAGTGTTGAAGCAGGGCCAGTTACATCAGAAACTGTCCTGAATGAGTCATCTAAGGGATGGTGGCACACTCCCGATGGAAGTTTACTGGAAACAGGAACTGGCTTTAAACCATTAGAGGATCTATCACCAAAAATCCTGAGCTTTGGTTCTCCAAGCGAAACGGTTCCACCAGGCTTTAAAGTAAAAACTACCTGTGTGAGTACAATACCAATTATCACCTCGGTTGAACCCGAAACACAGATTGAAAGGGTTACTACCGAGAAAGCCCAGGAAAGAATCAGGCAGATAGGCCTGAGAAATCCAGATGGTTCATACATCATGCTGACACCACAACAAAGGTCAACGGCGCGTGGGTCTCCGCAATCAGTCCATACTGTTGCAAGCAATCAATATAGCAAAACGCACTATGCCGCAACCCAGTCAAATAGCTTCATATCTCAATTACAGCAAGTCGCGCCACCACACTTGGCACCCGCTTTCAATGAGCCAGCGCGGGTACAAGAGTTTGTGAGTAATTGGTTCACAGTGATGCAAGGGCAAAAAGCTAAGCAAAGTCTTGAGCTAGCTCCTACAACAAAAAAGTTTGTGCCGCACATCGCCAATCATCCCTTCACAATAGCACCGGTGTTGCCTCTATGTAGTGACCCGAACTTTTCCATGTTTATATATATTAATTGAGATTGATATTTACATGATTAAATGTTTCCAACATGTTAAGCAATCAAACTTGTTAAGACTTGATTAATTGAAATATGTTTCATATAGACAATTGACCACCCAAGTTGACCGGCGATTCACGAACGTTAAAACTTGTAAAAACGACATGACGATATATATATGGATATACATATGGTTAACATGAGATTATGATAAATAAGTATCTCCATAAGTATATTAACAATGAGTTATATACATATAAACAAGACTACTAACTTAAGGATTTCGAAACAAGACATATATGTAACGATTATCGTTGTAACGACATTTAAATGTATATATATCATATTAAGATATATTAATATATCATAATATCATGATAATATAATAATTTAACATCTCATTAGATATAATAAACAATGGGTTAACAACATTAATTGAGATCGTTAACTTAAAGGTTTCAAAACAACACTTACATGTAACGACTAACGATGACTTAACGACTCAGTTAAAATGTATATACATGTAGTGTATTTAGATGTATTAAAATACTTTTGGAAGACTTCAAGACATATATCAAAACACTCATACTTAACGAAAATGGTTACAGTTACTTTTCCATTCTTTTCTTTCATCAAGAATTCTAGTCGTATTCTTACCCGTATTATACACAGCTTCAAAACGTACTTACTATGAGTATATACCAATAGGAACTAGCATGGGATTCCACTCTTGATTATGTCATGTATGACTAATCAATTTTAACTTCTACCATGAGCTAGTCAACTAACTAGAACTCCTTTTAACCCCACTCACCACTCACCAATTACCACTCATCATTCACTCCATTTCACTTCCAATTCTCTTTCTAATTCTCTCTCAACACACACACACTATTATGAACGTATTTTTCCAGTAGTTAATCATCATCTTCATCAAAAATCACTTCAAGAATCAAGCTTTAATCATCATAGGAAGAACACTTCAAGAACACTTCAAAAATCCCTTCAAGTTTACTAATTTACTTCCGAGCTTTCTAATCCATTCCAAATAATCATATAAGATCAAGAAACCTTTGTTATATATAGTAGGTTATCTTTCTTATTCAAGGTAAAATTCATATTCAAACTTTGATTCAATTTCTATAACTATAAACTATCTTAATTCGAGTAAAAATCTTACTTGAACTTGTTTTTGTCTCATGATCCTACTTCAAGAACTTTCAAGCCATCCAAGATCCTTTGAAGCTAGATCATTTCTTGTCACTTCCAGTAGGTTTACCTACTAAACTTGAGGTATTAATGATGTTCATAACATCATTCGATTCATATATATAAAACTATCTTATTCGAAGGTTTAAACTCGTAATCACTAGAACATAGTTTAGTTAATTCTAAACTTGTTCGCAAACAAAAGTTAATCCTTCTAACTTGACTTTTAAAATTAACTACACACATGTTCTATATCTATATGATATGCTAACTTAATGATTTAAAACCTGGAAACACGAAAAATACCGTAAAACCGGATTTACGCCGTCGTAGTAACACCGCGGGCTGTTTTGGGTTAGTTAATTAAAAACTATGATAAACTTTGATTTAAAAGTTGTTATTCTGAGAAAATGATTTTTATTATGAACATGAAACTATATCCAAAAATTATGGTTAAACTCAAAGTGGAAGTATGTTTTCTAAAATGGTCATCTAGACGTCGTTCTTTCGACTGAAATGACTACCTTTACAAAAACGACTTGTAACTTATTTTTCTGACTATAAACCTATACTTTTTCTGTTTAGATTCATAAAATAGAGTTCAATATGAAATCATAGCAATTTGATTCACTCAAAACGGATTTAAAATGAAGAAGTTATGGGTAAAACAAGATTGGATAATTTTTCTCATTTTAGCTACGTGAAAATTGGTAACAAATCTATTCCAACCATAACTTAATCAACTTGTATTGTATATTATGTAATCTTGAGATACCATAGACATGTATACAATGTTTTGACCTATCATGTCGACACATCTATATATATTTCGGAACAACCATAGACACTCTATATGTGAATGTTGGAGTTAGCTATACAGGGTTGAGATTGATTCCAAAATATATATAGTTTGAGTTGTGATCAATACTGAGATACGTATATACTGGGTCGTGGATTGATTCAAGATAATATTTATCGATTTATTTCTATACATCTAACTGTGGACAACTAGTTGTAGGTTACTAACGAGGACAGCTGACTTAATAAACTTAAAACATCAAAATATATTAAAAGTGTTGTAAATATATTTTAAACATACTTTGATATATATGTATATATTGTTATAGGTTCGTGAATCAACCAGTGGCCAAGTCTTACTTCCCGACGAAGTAAAAATCTGTGAAAGTGAGTTATAGTCCCACTTTTAAAATCTAATATTTTTGGGATGAGAATACATGCAGGTTTTATAAATGATTTACAAAATAGACACAAGTACGTGAAACTACATTCTATGGTTGAATTATCAAAATCGAATATGCCCCTTTTTATTAAGTCTGGTAATCTAAGAATTAGGGAACAGACACCCTAATTGACGCGAATCCTAAAGATAGATCTATTGGGCCTAACAAACCCCATCCAAAGTACCGGATGCTTTAGTACTTCGAAATTTATATCATATCCGAAGGGTGTCCGGAAATAATGGGGATATTCTTATATATATATGCATCTTGTTAGTGTCGGTTACCAGGTGTTCACCATATGAATGATTTTTATCTCTATGTATGGGATGTGTATTGAAATATGAAATCTTGTGGTCTATTGTTACGATTTGATATATATAGGTTAAACCTATAACTCACCAACATTTTTGTTGACGTTTAAAGCATGTTTATTCTCAGGTGAATACTAAGAGCTTCCGCTGTTGCATACTAAAATAAGGACAAGATTTGGAGTCCATGTTTGTATGATATTGTGTAAAAACTGCATTCAAGAAACTGATTTCGATGTAACATATTTGTATTGTAAACCATTATGTAATGGTCGTGTGTAAACAGGATATTTTAGATTATCATTATTTGATAATCTACGTAAAGCTTTTTAAACCTTTATTTATGAAATAAAGGTTATGGTTTGTTTTAAAAATGAATGCAGTCTTTGAAAAACGTCTCATATAGAGGTCAAAACCTCGCAACGAAATCAATTAATATGGAACGTTTTTAATCAATAAGAACGGGACATTTCACTCTAACACTCGGAAGTTATGATGGGTTATCAGATCCGGATGACTTTTTAAAAAAATTTGAAGGAACCGCAAGAACACACAGTTGAGGTGATGCAGTAGCATGCCATATGCTACCAATAGTGTTGTAAGGAGTGGCAAGGGAATGGTTCAATAATTTGCCAGCCCAAAGCATTACAGGTTTTGCGGATTTGCGCTCAAGGTTTTTATTGAACTTTCACAATTTGCGCGCACGCAAAAGAACACATGTCGAATGTCACGACATTAAGCAGAAATTAAAAGAGAGCTTGGGAGAAATAATAGACAGATATACTAAAGAGGTGGCTAAGATACAAAACTTGCCAAAAAGCCAGAAGGTATCCGGCTTTATTCATTGTATAGATCCTGACAGACACCTGCCATTGTGGCAACGGTTACGAAGAAGAGTGCCCGAAACTTTCGCGGAAGCCGTAAAAGAAACGCATGACTACATGCGGGCACAAGAAGATATAAAGCATAATTACGGAAATACCTCTTCAAACATGGACATCGATGATGATTATTATCGAGTGTAGGTAAGAGGTTCAGAGCCGGGTAAACGTTATGGTGGTAATGGCCAACCTAGGGGTGGTACCTATCATAATGATAAGTATCGCAAGTTCAATAACAATAAAGGGGGAGGAAGCCAGAGGTTCAAAAGCAGCCATGCTGAAAATGTTGTGTTAATAAAAGACCTCACCAAAACACCAAAAGAAATTTTGGCTACAGAGGCAGTGTGCAAAAGCTTCAACCCCCCAGTGCCTTTGTCAAAGTATTATGGAAATAGAGACAGAAGCAAATTTTGTGATTTTCACTATGATTACGGTCATGAGACCAATGCATGTCGGCACTTAATTGAAAGAGTTGTTGCTGAACTCAAAAAAGGAAGATTGCAACACTTGAAGAAAAGCACAAGAGCACAAGCTGACAAGCCAAAGGGAGAAAAAGAATATCTGTGGCAAAAGAAGAATGAGGGAAAGGAAATGGATAAAACCATAAACATGGCAACCAGCGGAGGTGCAAGTTAGAGGTATCTGAGGAATGGGAAAATACCTCCATCACATTCTCGGCCATAGCACAGGAACCCTCGGATGCGCCCATTACAATTAAAGGATGTGTCAAAAGTTACGGGTACATCATCAAGCGATTGCATGTAGACACCAGTTGCGGTGTTGATATAATGTACGAGCACTGTTTCCGCTTGTTACCAGGGGCTGTGCGAGCCAAGCTAGTGGCTCCTAACATTGCGTTATCAGGATTTTCTGGTGAGTCCTCATGGCCAATCGGGATCATTGAATTAGAGTTGGAGCTGGTGGACGATGATAATAAGGAATTAGTGAGAAGTACGACAGTAGAATTTGCCACCGTAAGGTCCTACTCAAAGTATAATGCGCTTTTGGGTCGCATGACTTTGCAAAAATTAGCAGCTATCCCATCCACGGTGTAATATCCCGCCTTTTTCCGTTTACTTTTCCGTTTATTTATTTAAAGTCCGTTATATGATTATAACATCCTTCGTTGTTACACGTATTCAAAATATCTTGTTTAGGTAATTCACGCACCCGCAACCGAACTCGAGGGACTAATTTTGCCAAGGGAGCAAAGATGTGACTAGCTTTTGACTAGTCAACACCCACCTCCCCATTCTTTTTCCATTTTCATTTTCATTTTCATTTTCTTTCAATACTTTTAAGTTTTCTCTCAAACTTCATCACAAAGAATCATCTTCCATTTCAAATCTAGCAAGCTTCAATCCAAACAAATTACATATTTAGAATCCTTACAACTTCCTCTTCGATTCCATACCGATTACATCTAATTTGGGTAACTTTTTAAAATCACTAGATTTTGTGTTCTCGATGTTCTTAACTTATAAAGTTTTTAATTAGTGTCTATGGCTCAAGTCTAACATGAATATATGAATTGTATGTTCGATCTTGTTATTTTTGGTAACTAGCATGAACTTGAAAGTTTGGTGTGTTTGATTGATGAATTGGTTGCTTAAATGTTGTTGTTATGATAAAGTGCAAGTATTAAATGTGTTCCTAGTATCACTAGCTTCAATTTGATGTGTAGGTTACTTTAGAAAACTTCATGAACTTGATTAGTGATTTTGGTGAATTTGGGTTAGGGTTTGATGAACTTGAAATGGACTTTTGATGCTTTGAATGACATGAAATGTTATTTGTAAGTGTTAGGTTGTATTGTATGCTTGATCACCTTCGAAACGGCATATCATTCATGTAAATTGGTTGCCGAATCATTGAATTTCATTTATGAACTTGAATGCATTAAATAAGGAGCTTTGAATGTGATTTTGGTTGTTGTAAAAGTAAATGTGATTGATGAAATGTGTTTAGTTATTTTCATTGTCAAAATACCTTTCCGATGATATAAGATACATGTTTTGGTTGTTTGCGGGTCATAAATGGTGATTGTTTGAAGTTAGGTCCGTGCATTAAACTTGAAAACTGCCAGAATTTTCTGCACAGGAAATGGCGTGGCGCGCCATATCCCCGCGCGGCGCGCCAAAGTGGGCTGACCAACTTGTCACTTCTAAGAAAAATGTTTGCTATGCTAGGGACCTCCGATTCACATGAAACTTGTTCTAACATGCTTATATATGATTAAAAACCTCAGAAAATTTGTTTGGGACCCGACCCGAACGTGTTGACTTTTTCGTTGACTTTTTCATTGACTTTGACCCGACCAAAGTTTGACTTTTTGTCAAACTTAACCAAATGATTATGCAACCTTTCTAACGTGATTCTATACTTGTATCTTGCATGAAACTTGACAATGTGATTCAAATGCTATACAATCGAGTCATAACGAGCCATAGGACTAATTGAACACTTTGACCTATCGTGTTTACCGATTTTGATACAAACCTATTTGTTTAGGTCAAGACTAGCATTCGTTCTTGCACACGTTTACTTGTTGAATTACTTTTACATACGTACACTCAAGGTGAGATCATAGTCCCATTTTTACTCTTTTTGAACTTACATTTGGGATGAGAAAACATAAACGTTCTTTTTACTAAGTGAACACAAGTACAGGAAAACAAACATTCTACATACGAGTTTGAAAAAAAATCCTCAATTCGATTATCATTAGTTACACTTGCCGGGTGTAAGCGAGAACTTATGTTATATGGCCATATGGGTTTGACAAACCCTCATTCAAACGGTTCGCTACCGTTTACGAATGGAATATATTTTCGAGAAACAGTGTATGTTCTAACACTATTGTGACAGGGTTCTATGGAAGGAATGTTAAGCATTGATAATTGGGTGCTCGTGAATATTAACTTTTGGAATGTATTACTATTATATCAATGTTACAAATCTTGTGGTTCACTTGTACTTACTTACTTCAACCTATGATTTCACCAACATTTTCGTTGACAGATTTCTATGTTTTTCTCAGGTCCTTGAATGTTTTGTGATACATGCTTCTCCTCATTACTTTTGATACTTGCTCGGATGTCGAGTATACATGCATACGTGGCGCGTCTTTTGGCTACTTTTAAATTGTGTCGCATATGTTTCAATCGTACTTTAAAACTTTGTAATGTAACTAGTTGTCAAACTACTTTGTAAACTTTGAAACATCTTTACTTTTGAAATGAATGCGACATACTTTTGGTCAAACATTGTTTTAAAGACTTATGACCACGTAACGGGACCTAAGTAGATGGCGCCGTCAATGACGATTTTGTCGGGTCACTACAGATGGTATCAGAGCGTTGGTTGTAGGGATTTAGAGTTCATTGGTGTCAACCCCGGGTCATAGGGTACATTAGTGAGTCTAGACTACAACCGGCATATAGACTTGAAGTAGGAATTACTTGACTACTTGTGCATTATACTCGAATGTTTCTACTCATATTTACTCTTTGTTCATCTTAATCTCATGTTGTTTAATTTGATTGACACGCAACCGTGACTATATGAAATGATGTCGAATGCACATATGAATCAAGGTAATATAATTTCCAGGATTATATTACAGTGACTCATATGAACGTCCCGACATTGTGGCATAAAGAATTTAAGGCGAGTCAAGGAAAATTTTTCTCTCTATCCTTATTCCATATCATGATTAGTATTATTGAAAATACTAATCAACGGTATTCTTGTGTTTTGAAGGAACAATGCCTCCTCAACGTGTGCCACGCCATGAGACTCCCGAACAAGCTCTACAATGAATGATAGCCACCGCCGTGGATGCGGCCATGGCCAGTCACTCCTCCTCTAATAACAACAATAACAACAACCACAACAACAACAATCAAGGAGCCGGTAACTCAAGCGAGGGATGCTCCTATAAAGCCTTCATGGGGTGCAAACCTCATACTTTTGATGGGATCGGGGGACCGGTTACTCTCACTTGATGGTTCGAACAAACGGAGGCCGTCTTTAGCATAAGCGGTTGTCGGGACCAAGATAAGGTCAAATACTCCACTCACACTTTCGCCAGTGTCGCCCTCACATGGTGGAACACCTATGTACAATCGGTGGGTACCGATGAAGCTCACGCCCTCTCTTGGGCCAACCTAAGGGAAAAGATGATCGTCGAATATTTCCCTCGTGAAGAAACCCGAAGGCTCGAACAATAGCTAAGAACTTTGAAAGCGGTCGGAAACGATCTCAAGGCTTATAATCAACGATTTTCTGAACTAGCCTTGATGTGCCCAAACCTTGTGAACCCCGAAGCTTTAAGGGTTGAAATTTACATAGATGGTCTCCTAAAGAGCATCAAACACGGGGTAATGTCATCCAAACCCACTAATCATCAAGAAGCTTTCAACATGGCCCGCAAGTTGATAGAAACGGTGGACAAAATTGTAGTGCTGACACCTAAAGCCGAGGATAAGTCGGGTAACAACAAAAGAAAATGGGAAGCCCCCCAATCAAGCAACAACAACTATACCAAGAAGCCTTTCACCTCCGACAGCAAGAAGGGTTATGCCGGAAACCTACCTCTTTGCAACAAATGCAACAAACATCACTTTGGTGAATATGGCAAGCTAATTTGTCATCGGTGCCAAGGAGTTGGTCATAAGGCCAACGAATGTAAAATTGTCGCCCCCATTGCTCGAAAGGGGCCCAATGCACCAAAGACAGACACGTTTTACGAATGTGGCCAAATGGGCCATTATAGAAATGCATGCCCGAAGAAGAAAGATAACGCCAACACGCGTGGCCGAGCTTTCAATATTAACACCGAGGAAGCCCGAGATGACAATGAATTAGTCACGGGTACGTTTATTCTCAACAACTCTTATGTTACTTGCTTATTCGATTCGAGTGCCGATAAATGCTTTGTATCCAAGACTTTGACTTATTCTTTTAGCACTCCCCCACTTCTATTAGATACCACTTATACCATTGAAGTGGCCAACGGGAAACTATTGAGCGCTGACACATATTATCGGGGGTGTACGTTAAACATTTTGGGTAATGAGTTTGAAATTGACTTGATACCCATGGAACTAGGAAGCTTCAATGTAATAATCGGTATGAATTGATTAGCCAAAACGAAATCTCATATCCTTTGTGATCTTAACGCAATCCGAATTCCTATCGAGAATAGTGAACCTTTGATTGTTTATGGCGATAAGAGTTGCACTGGACTCAACCTCGTTTTGTGCCTTAAAGTTAGAAAACTACTCCGTAAGGGTTGTTTTGCGATACTTGCCCACGTTAAGAAAGTCGAGTCTGATGAGAAGCATGTCGATGATGTGCCAATTGTTAGTGACTTTTCCGATGTATTTCCCAACGAATTGCCGGGTCTTCCACCTCATCGACCGGTTGAATTCCAAATCGATCTTATTCCGGGAGCTGCACCCGTAGCACGTGCACCATATAGACTCGCTCCATCCGAAATGCAAGAATTGCAAAGTCAAATCTAAGAACTACTTGATCGCGGTTTTATCCAACCTAGCCATTCACCTTGGGGCGCTCCGATTTTATTCGTTAAGAAGAAAGATGGATCCCTACGAATGTGCATTGATTATCGTGAACTAAACAAATTGACGGTTAAGAACTGATATCCTCTTCCTCGCATTGATGACCTCTTTGATCAATTACAAGGGTCTTGTGTATATTCAAAAATCGATCTCCGTTCGGGTTATCATCAACTAAGGGTTAAGCAGGAAGACGTCTCCAAAAATGCTTTTCGGACTCGTTATTGTGAAGACCCATCCTAATCCATCCGGACGAAGTCCATATTGATTATAAACGGTTCATAACAGTTGATTACATCGCGAGGTACTTGACCTCTATATGATACATTTTACAAACATTGCATTCATTTTTGAAAAGACAATCTTTCATTACATCGCAAGTTGATGGCATGCATACCAATTTATAATATATCCAACTATGATTGACTTAATAATAATCTTGATGAACTCAATGACTCGAATGCAACATCTTTTGAAATATATCATGAATGACTCCAAGTAATATCTCTAATATGAGCAAATGCACAGCGGAAGATTTCTTTCGTACCTGAGAATAAACATGCTTTAAAGTGTCAACCAAAAGGTTGGTGAGTTCATTAGTTTAACATAAATAATCATTTCATCATTTTAATAGACCACAAGATTTCATATTTCCATTTCTCATAAACATACGTCCCATGCATAGAGATAAAAATATTATTCATATGGATTGAACACCTGGTAACCGACATTCACAATATACATATAAGAATATCCCCATCATTCCGGGATCCTCCTTCGGACATGATATAAATTTCGAAATACTAAAGCATCCGTTACTTTGGATGGGGCTTGTTGGGCCCGATAGATCTATCTTTAGAGTTCGCGTCAATTAGGGTGTCTGTTCCCTAATTCTTAGATTACCAGACTTAATAAAAAGGGGCATATTCGATTTCGATCATTCAACCATATAATGTAGTTTCAATTACTTGTGTCTGTTTCGTAAAACAGTTATAAAAACAGCGCATGTAAAAAGCATTTAAAAAGGGAATAATGAAACTCACGCATATAAATATTGCAAAAACAGTTATTAATCATTTGCATGTATTCTCAGCCCAAAAATGTAAAGAGTAAAAAGGAGCAAATGAAACTCACCTAATGTATTTTGTAGTAAAAATACATATGACTATAGTGAACAATGCAGGGTTGGCCTCGGATTCACGAACCTATATCATTTGTATATTTATTAATATACGTAAATGTAATCGAACACATATAAATTTATTAGTTATATACTTTTTATAGTAATAGTATATATGTGTTTCATATATTCATTTTGTATATAATATTAATTTTTGTTATGTTATATGTATAAAATATATTAAAACATATAGTTGCAATTCTAACAAATACATACATTATTATTAGTGATATTATTTTTATATTAATAAACTATATATCTTATTAAGTATATTTATTTTATATATTTTAATAAATAAGATATTAATATAGTTTTATGATGTGTACTATGTATATTGTTATCTGAATATCATTTGTTAATTATCTCTATGAAAATATGAAAATAAGGATAATAATACTATTAGTTTTGATAATAATAATAACAATAATTATGAAAACTTTATATAAATTGATAATTTTTAATGATACTTATAAGGTTAATAATAATGATACTTCTAGTATTAATGATAATGGTAATAATACTGATATTAAATATAATAAAATAATAACCATTTTAAATACTAAAGATAATAATTTTTGTAGTAGTTCATTAATGATACTTATGTTATTAATAATAGTAATAATAATAATAATAATAATAATAATAATAATAATAATAATAATAATAATAATAAAACTTATAATAATAATAATAGAGATATCATTGATAAAGATATTATTATTAATTATACTACTTTATATTATTACTTATAATGATATTAATATTAGTATTAACGATAATCATAATAATAATCTTAATTGTAACTAGAGTCATGATAGTAGTAATTATAATAAAGGGTAACTAATACTTTGTACTAGTAACCATAATAATAATAACTAATGTTCGTAATATTTACAATTAATAATACTTAATGGTAATAATAATAAAAATTATCATCATCATAATATTCATAACAATTAATAATAATCACAATAACAATAATAATAATATTAATAAAATTTGATATGGAAAACTACCTTAAAGAAATGATTTTCTAAAAAGAAACGTCTCCAACCATAATCGAACCCGTGACCTCTCGAACACCCGAAACAACTCCTGACCATCACGCTGTGCTTGTTTATCTGATTAAACACCCAACTTAAATCTATTTAATCCTGTTTTAAATCTGTTCTTATTTCCTCCTCCTCCCTTAACACAGACCAAAGATCGATCTCTACTAAACACTATCAACTTGTAGTATTTAGAATCTTAAAACCAAACAGAAACGATCCAAAATTATTATTTGACTTAGTTAATTCGATAAAAGCAATATTGCTGTAACAGGACTAAAAAATAAAAAAATAAATCGCTGTATAATGAGATGAACTCCAAATTCAAATTTCGACTTAAACAAGTTTTTAGCTTACGGTTCCTAAATGAAAAAGGTTCAAAATCATATTTATAAACTATCTGTATAACCAATTTGACTGAAAACCCTAAAACGAACGTGAATTTATTGATGAAGTTTGACTCAGAAATTCGAATTTAATACAACGAATTGGAAATCTTATATTTTGCATAAAGTTCGTTCAAAGGATTTCTAACAAATCTGTTTTAATAGATTTTAAAATTTTAATAAGAAATCGTACATTAAAAAAAACAACCCAAGAACAGGGTACTCGCCTAGTTGTCGATTGTTTGGATTACATCTGATGAATTAAAAGCTGTTAAGGGTTTTTGAAGATGTGTAGTTGATAATGTGAGTCATTTTGGATCGATTACAGCTGGAATTTATAGGATTAGATAAGGAATGAAGGTCGACAGGCTTCATTCATCAGATACGAAAATAATAAAAAAAATAAAGATAACAACTCTCCACTTAAATTTGTTTGTTATAGAAACATTAGGAATCGTTTTGTACTGACTAAAATCATAAAGCAAAATCCTTCACAGTTTAATAACGATTGAAAACAACCTACAACTTGAGCTATAATTTTATATGAATTTATTTATTTATTTAACTTTATACCTAATCCTATACATATATATATCTGTAATATCGTAAATCTGGTGTTTTGTAATTATAATCATAATCTTGATATTATATTAATACTATTAATAATTACAATAATAATAATAATTCATAACATTAATAATAATATTAATATACTAATTATAATAATAATAAGAGTAATAACAATTCATAATAGTAATAATTCTTAGTGTAATGGATAGTAATATTATTATTAATGATAATTACTAATAATACTAATAATAATTATTTTTATAATATTTGTAATACTAGTAAGTAATAATAATGATGTTAACTATAAATTTGAAAAAAAAAATCTTATTCATGATAATAATACTATTTGTATTATTTATGATAATAATGATACTTATAAAGATAATAATCATAATACTAGTTAAACTTTACTATTAATTATATTAACAATGCTATTAATAATGATAATAATATTATTAGTTATTATAACACCATACATGTATTAACTTTCATATCTTTTTAATATATATTGAAACAAATAATTTAACAAGTAGTGATATTAATATTAATGTTAATAATAATGGAAGTAATAGTAATATGTAATTACTTATATATCAAATATCATATTTGTATCATAATATCATTAATTATAATATTAATATTAATTCTTTCTTTTAAGAATGAAAGTAATAATATTATAACATATATATTTTAACTTGTATTATATATGTGTATATATATGTTATTATCTATGTAATATTTAATAATCATATAATAACTTTTATTGATTAATTATTACTTCTAAAATTTCTATATATTACAATATACACATAATAATTATTATGCATGTAAATTACATATATTTATATATATAGATTCATTATACCTACATATTTTGTATCTCATTTTACATATTTATTTCTAATGGTTAAATTATATTTTATAATTTTCAAATTATAATATAAACTTACATTTATATATACATATTTGTTAAAAACAATAGTTCGCGAATCATCGGGCATAGTCAAAGGGTATTTGATTACATGAACCTAGTTTCAAAGTTTTCGAGACTCAACATTACAGACTTTGCTTATCGTGTCGAAAATATATAAAGATTAAGTTTAAATTTGGTCGGAAATTCTCGGGTCATCACAGTACCTACCCGTTAAAGAAATTTCGTCCCAAAATTTGAGTGAGGTCGTCATGTTTAACAATAAATATGTTTCCCTGACAAATATGAGCTGATAAATAGAGTTTTATCATCATTGAGTAATATGGATAAAAATAACTCGATTATTCGGAGAGTACGGATGAAGCTATCACCAAAGAGTGAAATAGGAAAGTAAAGATTCATTTTAACTTTTGACAGAGTCGGGGTTGAATTTTGAAAGTAAGATGCATCTTAACTTTTGACGTAGTCACGATTGAATTTAGAAAACAGGATGCGTCTTAACTTTTAACGTTGTTTTGGTTGAATTCCCGAATTTAAGGGATTTGGAGAAAATCTTCGAAATCTAAAAGATTTGATTCTTCTGCGAATAAGTAGATTTAGATTTCTATAATTAAATACGGTGATCTGCCTCGATTACTCTGTCTGATATTTCCATTATAAATTAAGCTCTTCCGTTCCATTATTCTCACCATTCCCACACTCTCTTCCTTAGTTCATACATCCAAAAGATTGTGGAAATGCTTAATCCAGTTCTAATCCTTATTTTTATCCTTACTCTCGTAACAATCATTCTCCTTTTCCAACTTCCCCCCAAGGAATCTGCTTACTTCTACTTTGCTCTTGGGGTTATAGTGCTTTTAATTCTCTCGTGTCTTTATGTTGCGATAAACATTGATATACACGGTTTGTAATTTATGCGTTGTTATCGAACTTTATATCTTTCCTTATATTTCAATGTCCCCCTTTTTGTTTCCTATAATCATTGTCATCCACAGTTAATACTCCTTCCTATTTGCTGCGATTTATACTCCAATTTCTATTTCAGAGATTTGTCCCTTCGTTTCTTCTTCTGGCGATTTGGCATCTCTTGTAATGGTCCAGAATTCGCAGATATAATTTTCAGAATGAATATTATTAATGATATAAATAAGGAAGAATGTAATAGCACGATTTGATTTGTCAAATTACCTGAATCACTGAGAATGGAACTATCAAGAATATATTTTCTTGATATACTCAGAAGTTAAGCAGAATGAAAGAGTTATGTAACATGGCACATGATGACGTTATAATCTGTGAATCATCATGTCCCATTTAGAAACTCAGCATGACCTACTGTAATATAATCACGTTGATCAAGTGTCATTATATTATACTAATTCATGCATCAGTTCCCAACATTACTTCAATAACATTCATATTTTAAGCTCGAAAGTTTATAGAATATAGAAACTAACAGTTTCTATATGATGTAATACTGATAGTACGAAGAGATTAATGATTTCAGATAAGAATAGTTATAAAAAATATTTCCAGAAATATGGAGGATATTTATAAGGAAATATAAGATAAATATTTTGAATATCTAAGATCAGAGTATGATGGAAAATATTGTCTGCAAGGGTTTAGAGTAAGGAACAAGATATTCACTATAGACCTTAGCAGACATTGAATCATTTAGATTCTTTGAAGTCAAACTTATTCTTTGTGATTTATCCACGGCTTTCTTCATAGTTTCGTATAACCTGCCTTTCGGTACTAAATTTTCTCTTGAATATTTCCAATATAATGATACACAGGAAGCACGAAGAGGTATATAATTTTCGGACGGGAATATTTTTGAAAATATCCTCAGAAATATCGAAGATATTGATGATGATATTTTGGAATTTCTAAGTTCGATGGTTGATGAAGAAGATTTTCTGCAAGATTTTAACATGAGTACGGAGCAAGATATTCGTTGAAAGTTTCATCGGATCCAGAATTACCTGAATTCTTTGAATATATGATATGGTCCTTGTATTTGTCCTTGGTCTCCTTCGTGGTTAGCTCAATCCGTTTTCCAGTTCCAACTTTTCTGAGCTTTTCCAACATACTATTCTTTATCATCAAACTTCCAATGATCAAGGTCGTTTACGGTTATCTATGGTTTCTGCTGCTTCATTCAGATTTTTCAACATTCAGAGTATTGGTTTATGACTGAGTGCTTTTCAGAATTTCAGAATGAGAGATCATAATTCTAAGAGATAAATGTCATACATATAACTGTTGATGTAGATATGCTGTGAGTTTTCAAAGTACTGATTACTGATTCCTGATAATTGTTATGGCAGTTCTCGTTACAAGATGCGGACGAGTATATGATAGGGTTTTAATGAATAAATATAATGATTTGTCAGAGAGATTTAAGCCAAGAAGCAACGAGGTTGCTGGTACGTTTACTGCTAATGTAGTGAGATATAAACGGTTTTCCGGTATTGATGACGAAAGGCAACTTTCATATCAGGGTTATAATAAGCTGAACCGAGTGAAAAGTCGAAGTTAACTTGCTGGAGCTGTGACAAAATTTGCTAATTTGGAAAGGGATTGTAAAGTTATTTTGGGTAATAATAACACTAAGAAATTAGCATAGCTACGTTTTAAACGTTTACTAAGTTGCCGAGAGTTTCTCAGGTGCATAGCTATATGCATCAAGCTTTTCTTTCGTAGATTATTTGTGGTTGGTTGATCCTTTAGATTGAGGTGTTTTCAAGAATTTATGAAGGATTTGAACGCAGAGTGTAATCATCGAGATACAAATGAGGTTTAAGATGAAATCAAGTGGCAAACTTGAAGAATTGTTTAGTTTCATATGTTATAATCAATATTTTAATTCATTTTAATTGTTCAATGTTGGTAGTCCACAGTTGATAGTCCACATTCAACAGTCCAATAATTCATATATAGCTTATTATATAATATTCGAATTAATTAATACGTATCGTGACCCGTATACGTCTCAGACTCGATCACAATTCAAATTATATATATTATTGTAGAATCAACCTCAACCCTGTATAGAGAGCTCGATCATTACTGCATATAGAGTGTCTATGGTTATTCCAAATAATATATATAAATGCGTCGATATGATATGTTAAAACTTTGTATACGTGTTCCGATACTTATGTTATTAATAATAGTAATAATAATAATAATAATAATAATAATAATAATAATAATAATAATAATAAAACTTATAATAATAATAATAATAATAGAGATCTCATTGATAAAGATATTATTATTAATTATACTACTTTATATTATTACTTATAATGATATTAATATTAGTATTAACGATAATCATAATAATAATCTTAATTATAACTAGAGTCATGATAATAGTAATTATAATAAAGGGTAACTAATACTTTGTACTAGTAACCATAATAATAATAACTAATGTTCGTAATATTTACAATTAATAATACTTAATGGTAATAATAATAAAAATTATCATCATCATAATATTCATAACAATTAATAATAATCACAATAACAATAATAATAATATTAATAAAATTTGATATGGAAAACTACCTTAAAGAAATGATTTTCTAAAAAGAAACGTCTCCAACCAGAATCGAACCCGTGACCTCTCGAACACCCGAAACAACTCCTGACCATCACGCTGTGCTTGTTTATCTGATTAAACACCCAACTTAAATCTATTTAATCCTGTTTTAAATCGGTTCTTATTTCCTCCTCCCCCCTTAACACAGACCAAAGATCGATCTCTACTAAACACTATCAACTTGTAGTATTTAGAATCTTAAAACCAAATAGAAACGATCCAGAATTATTATTTGACTTAGTTAATTCGATAAAAGCAATATTGCTGTAACAGGACTAAAAAAATAAAAAAATAAATCGCTGTATAATGAGATGAACTCCAAATTCAAATCTTGACTTAAATAAGTTTTTAGCTTACGGTTCCTAAATGAAAAAGGTTCAAAATCATATTTATAAACTATCTGTATAACCAATTTGACTGAAAACCCTAAAACGAACGTGAATTTATTGATGAACAAAGCTGTTGACTTTTTAAATAAGAAGTTTGACTCGGAAATTCGAATTTAATACAACGAATTGGAATCTTATATTTTGCAGAAAGTTCGTTCAAAGGATTTCTAACAAATCTGTTTTAATAGATTTTAAAATTTTAATAAGAAATCGTACATTAAAAAAAACAACCCAAGAACAGGGTACTCGCCTGGTTGTCGATTGTTTGGATTACATCTGATGAATTAAAAGCTGTTAAGGGTTTTTAAAGATGGGTAGTTGATAATGTGAGTCATTTTGGATTGATTACAGCTGGAATTTATGGGATTAGATAAGGAATGAAGGTCGACAGGCTTCATTCATCAGATACGAAAATAAAAAAAAATAAAGATAACAACTCTCCACTTAAATTTGTTTGTTATAGAAACATTAGGAATCGTTTTGTACTGATTAAAATCATAAAGCAAAATCCCTCACAGTTTAATAACGATTGAAAACAACCTACAACTTGAGCTGTAATTTTATATGAATTTATTTATTTATTTAACTTTATACCTAATCCTATACATATATATATCTGTAATATCGTAAATCTGGTGTTCTGTAATTATAATCATAATCTTGATATTATATTAATACTATTAATAATTACAATAATAATAATAATTCATAACATTAATAATAATATTAATATACTAATTATAATAATAATAAGAGTAATAACAATTCATAATAGCAATAATTCTTAGTGTAATGGATAGTAATAGTATTATTAATAATAATTACTAATAATACTAATAATAATTATTTTTATAATATTTGTAATACTAGTAAGTAATAATAATGATGTTAGCTATAAATTTGAAAAAAAAATCTTATTCATGATAATAATACTATTTGTATTATTTATGATAATAATGATACTTATAAAGATAATAATCATAATACTAGTTAAACTTTACTATTAATTATATTAACAATGCTATTAATAATGATAATAATATTATTAGTTATTATAACACCTTACATGTATTAACTTTCATATCTTTTTAATATATATTGAAATAAATAATTTAACAAGTAGTGATATTAATATTAATGTTAATAATAATGGAAGTAATAGTAATATATAATAACTTATATATCAAATATCATATTTGTATCATAATATCATTAATTATAATATTAATATTAATTCTTTCTTTTAAGAATGAAAGTAATAATATTATAACATATATATTTTAACTTGTATTATATATGTGTATATATATGTTATTATCTATGTAATATTTAATAATCATATAATAACTTTTATTGATTAATTATTACTTCTAATATTTCTATATATTACAATATACACATAATAATTATTATGCATGTAAATTACATATATTTATATATATAGATTCATTATACCTACATATTTTGTATCTCATTTTACATATTTATTTCTAATGGTTAAATTATATTTTATAATTTTCAAATTATAATATAAACTTACATTTATATATACATATTTGTTTACAAACAATATGAAATGTCCCGTTCTTATTGATTAAAAACGTTCCATATTAATTGATTTCGTTGCGAGGTTTTGACCTCTATATGAGACGTTTTTCAAAGACTGCATTCATTTTTAAAACAAACCATAACCTTTATTTCATAAATAAAGGTTTAAAAAGCTTTACGTAGATTATCAAATAATGATAATCTAAAATATCCTGTTTACACACGACCATTACATAATGGTTTACAATACAAATATGTTACATCGAAATCAGTTTCTTGAATGCAGTTTTTACACAATATCATACAAACATGGACTCTAAATCTTGTCCTTATTTTAGTATGCAACAGCGGAAGCTCTTAGTATTCACCTGAGAATAAACATGCTTTAAACGTCAACAAAAATGTTGGTGAGTTATAGGTTTAACCTATAAATATCAAATCGTAACAATAGACCACAAGATTTCATATTTCAATACACATCCCATACATAGAGATAAAAATCATTCATATGGTGAACACCTGGTAACCGACATTAACAAGATGCATATATAAGAATATCCCCATCATTCCAGGACACCCTTCAGATATGATATAAATTTTGAAGTACTAAAGCATCCGGTTCTTTGGATGGGGTTTGTTAGGCCCAATAGATCTATCTTTAGGATTCGCATCAATTAGGGTGTCTGTTCCCTAATTCTTAGATTACCAGACTTAATAAAAAGGGGCATATTCGATTTCGATAATTCAACCATAGAATGTAGTTTCACGTACTTGTGTCTATTTTGTAAATCATTTATAAAACCTGCATGTATTCTCATTCCAAAAATATTAGATTTTAAAAGTGGGACTATAACTCACTTTCACAGATTTTTACTTCGTCGGGAAGTAAGACTTGACCACTGGTTGATTCACGAACCTATAACAATATATACATATATATCAAAGTATGTTCAAAATATATTTACAACACTTTTAATATATTTTGATGTTTTAAGTTTATTAAGTCAGCTGTCCTCGTTAGTAACTGTTGGTCCCTTGATAACAACAGGAGTATTGTAGAGGGGGGGTGAATACAATTCTTTTCTTAATTAACTAGTCAGTTAATCACGTTTAGTATTCTGTAGTAAATAATATAGAGTCACAGGTAATTTTCAACTGTTATTCTTTATTGATTAAATCAGAAAGAATCACAACTATCCTTGGCGGAAATGATAGTTGGTTGATACAGATTACCTAGATTATAGCTAAGAGATAAACTAAAGCTATTACACGGTTTTGACTCTAACAGATAAACCCACACCACTACTTTTTACAATAGTGGATACAACAATATATATAGTAGTTCTATTAACTGTGTAATTAGTCTATTGTCCACTAGTACATTGGATGCTTTGTACTTGTGGGGACAATTGTGTCAGAAGGCGTGCTTTCCTTCTTTCCTCTTAGGTAGCTATTTGCTGGAACACACCCATTCGGTTTGGCACTACCATTTGATTTAAACAAATGGAATGTTGTGTTCCCTAGGTATGATTAAAGTATAACACATGTCTGCACATGCGTTCCACTTCTGCATTCCCACGTGGTCTTGTAAGGTCACTTGTCAGCCGCCGACTCCTGTCCTTTTCTGTTCAACTTTGTCTTCGACTTCTGTTGAATAGTGCGTTGATGTAGACCACTCTGGGAAACTACCATGCTTGTAATGGAGCATGGCTGTCTTGTGTTGTATGCTAATATCCAGACTTACTGGTCCTTCATATGCTGAGTCACTTGATATTCTTGATTTGCTGGGTGCACATCCTGTGCTGATTCGAAGAATACATATCTACCTTGTGCTGATAGACTAGGCAGCATACTAAACACTCGACACAGCTATATTAGCTGACTATACATAAACAAACGTGTGCTGGCTGCACATAACACTTTAGTGCAAATAAATATTGTTTTGTCATAATTAAATCCTTAATTATTTTGGGGACTCAACAATCTCCCCCTATTTGATGATGACAAAACCTATGACTGGAAGAGAAAACACTAAAGCCAGCACTTAGGGACCTAGAGAGAGTAGACAGTAAATTCGTCCCTTTAAGTTTGTTTTGGGATCTTTTGATGAGTTATCTATATCTTATAATTTGATATGATTTTGAAGATAAACTCACTTTACTTACATTACATCAGATATATACAATAATTACAAGATAATTCAAAAAATAAAAAGTAAATTACAAAGATACAAGTTAAGCACATAGGAGACTATCTATCTTTATCCCTTTCTCTTTCTCTTTCTTCATCAGATAGCTCCTCTTGTTTAATCTTCCAGGCTTCAGGGAACAGGAGAGGTAATTCAGCAGGGTCAAAAACAGGGATGGAAGGAGGTAGAACAATTCGGCTTCTCCCAGTTGGTCCTTCACCAGTAGGTTGCTTCCCTTTAGGCTTTTGAGCAAGAAATTCATCAACATCAACTACTGGTGCATTCCCAAACTTAGTTGCCTTCTTGAACAGCTGTTGGAGTTCAGTCTTAAGAGCACTCTTGATAGCACTCTCACCTTTACCAATGAAATACTCCAAGATTTCTATCCATTCACTGAATCCAAGAGTTCTTAAGTCATCAAAACTGATCCTTTCTTGAACATTGTTCTCCCTGACAACATTAAAAGCCCTTTTTGTCCCCCTGTTTACCTTGATAATTCTGCAGGGATTAGATCTTCTATTCATCACATTACCATACCTGCTCTTATAGTAAGTATCAGGAAACTCAATATTGTGATCAGGTACTACAGGAGCAGTGGTAGGTACTTCCTTAGCAGTTTCTATCTTATCAAAAACCTTATCCTGTTCTTTGACAATGGCTCTGGCTAGTTTGAGGGACTCAGCCTGTTGCTTTCTGTCAGCAGCCAATCTGTCTTCAATATCCTGAAGCCTTGAACGTTCAGCAAGTTCAGCATCAGCAGCTTCTCTGGCTTCCCTTTCAGCAGCTAAACCCATCAGATAATCATCATAAGAAATGTTCAGGGATCTTACTGCTTCAACCATCTTTCTACCCTCTTCAGTACTAAGGGCAGCACAATACTCCCTTATATCCATACCCAGCTGGAGAGCATCTTCAAAATGAATTCTTTCATCAGTAGTGGAGAGCCTGAGACCACTGTTATTCAAGTACACCCTAATGTCAACGCCAAAGTTAAGTGCAGCAATATAGTGTGGCTGATCAAGAGGGTGATGCAGCAGCCTGACTTGACGAATTCTTTCATTAAGTTCAATTTGTCTTTGTTCAAGCAACTCTGGAACAGTGATCTGAAGTCTGTAGGCATCTCTTTCATCTGGGTTCATTTTTCTGATGTTCGGCTCACCATGGGTTACTGAGTCATCTTCCCAAGTGATATGTTTGTCATGAACCCTTGGGGAAGATGGAGGATACATAGATGATTCATAGCTGCCAGATGAACTAACTGGATGCTGATTGACCCGGTTATCCTGTGTTCTGTCAAAGTAAACTTGAATCTGGGGAGGAAGAGGAGATAGAACAAATGTTTGCCCGTCTCTTCCCCAGACTGTGAAGTGAGCAGGATCAACCGTTTCATCACCTACTTGTTTAGCACCCAGCTCAACCGACTTTGCTGGGTCTTCAACACTTGTACTACCCAGCAGCACACTTCTGGCTGGGTCTTCTATCACAGCACTCCTTGCTGTGTCTTCAGTGCCAGCTGACTGATTAGTATCAGCTGGCTCAACCACATCAGTACCTTCATCAGCTGCCTCGAATAGGGGTCCTTTCCTCAGGGGCTGATTATCCCTAGGAGCAGATTTCACCCTGTATTTGTCAATAGGCCTGGGTTCAGCTGATGGTTCTTGTGTCGATACTGGTTGAATAGGAGGCAGGTAAGGAACAATAGCAAGATGCTCCCCCTGTCTAATAACATCATCATCACTAAGGATGATTGTTTCTGCTGGCTGTTTTTGTTGTGTAGCTGGCTGAGCAGCAGATGCTGGTTGAGGAGTAGAGCTGGGTTCTAACATAGCATCAACCCATTTCATGAAAATATCAGCTCTAACTCCACCAGTTGACCCAGTAGAATCAAGGTAATCCTTCATCTCAGCAGGAGTCATGTTCCTGATTCTTTCTGCTCTCTGTGCATACAGCTTTGCCCTTTGTTTGTCGAATTTGACCATGAACTTGGCATTTCTTTTTCTTGCCTCTTTTCTGTGTTTATCAAAGGCAGTCAGGTCATCATCGACTTCCAATGCTTTTGGACTCAGCCATCTTCTGTGCATAATCTTACGACGTTTAAGATCAGCAAAGGCCTCAAACTTGGCATTGAAGGCATCATCTAGTTCCTGCTGTCGCTTTTGATGTCTCTCTAACTTCCTCTTCATTTTACGTTCAATAGATTGAGACAGCACAAAAGCTTCAGCTACAGCCATATCAGAAACATCACTGGGCTTACTGCCAGAACCAATATCATCCACTGGTGTGGCAGACACACTGGGTTGAGTACCACCAGTTGCCTGTGCACCACCAGCTTCAGTATGAGCGTTGCTGGGCTTAGGGCCAGTGTCTTGACCATCACCATCACCATCTCCATCTCTCCTGGGTTGTTTAGGAGCCTTTTCATGTTCATGCTCCCCCTCAGACTGTTTTCTCTTTTTAGATTTCTTTTGAGACTTTTTCTCCCCCTTTTTGTCATCAGCACGGGCAGTAATATAAGGGGAGACAGTAGCATCAAGATCACTGTCTGACTGAGGAGCAGAGAAGGCAAAATTGTTCCACTCCGCAACCTCTGGAGTAAGATGGGCACCAGGATCCACACCAAATTGTCGTAGCAGAAGATTGGAGGATCTAACTTCATTCCTTGCTACACCCATAGCCATTTGTTCAACGATGGCCCGAACATCACCTTGCAAAGCAACCATTCGTTGCATGTTTTCAACCATCTGAACATAGGCAGCAGCAGGAATCATGTTAGCCATTTGAGCTTCCTGCGATTCCAATCTCTCTTGTAACACCCTGTTCTCCTCATTTAGGAAAGTATTTCTGCGGTTAGCAGCATCCAAATCAGCTTGGAGTCGGGTGATATTTTCACAGTATTCATTGTGAGAGATAATTCGCCTTTGAAGCTCCTCTTCATCTTCATGGTGCTTTGTGATTGCTTCGACTGCCACATCAGCAAAAGCACACACCTGCTGGAGTTTAAGATCAATAGGAGTTGTAACAGCCTCTCCAGCAGATCTGACAGCAGCAGAAACACTATCAACAATAGCTCTGCGAATAGTTTCCTCCAAATTTGGTGTGATCCCTTGCAGTGTCTTATAGACAGCAAAGGTGGAAATATCAGCAACCTCATCTGCATTGAACTTTAAGTATGCAGAGGTTGAAGGTTGGTCAGCACAAGCTAACAGAGGAGTATCACCGTGGGGTGGTGGAGATGGAAGGTCAGGAGCTGACTCATCATCATGATCACCATCGTTTTTACCTTCGCCCGAAGGCTTAGAACCACTGATATCCTTGTCAGCATTACTATCAGCATTGTCATCAGTAAGATCCACTGGTTTGTCTTTGGAACCAGTCACGTTATCATGAGTGACTGGTTCGCCCTTACCAGTACCTTCATCAGCATCCTCATCAGGAGAAGATGAGAAGGAAGAAGCTGAGGAAGAAGAAGGTACTGGTGAATCAGGGACATTTTGCATAACACACTTACCAGTAGTAGGATCGATGACAAACTTGAGAGGCCTCCATGTACCAGGAAATGGCGAAGCAGCTGGAGCCATACCAAAAACATGATAGTAAGGCTGTTCATTGATTTGCTCCAGCAGGGCTATCCTCTCATAAATTTCTTCTCTAGCTGGTCTATCAAGCTGAGATAATAGCTCAACCATCTCTTCACGAGGTAATCTGCTGGCTGAGACTATCGCAGATTCGGGATCAATGGTCAGCTGATCGACCAGCATAGCAATCTTGGGAGAGATTGAAGCTCCCTTGAAAATGAAGTTAGGAACAACTTCATCTGGATCTGGTACCTGCACAACATATGGCTTTGTTTCCTCAGCAACAGAAGCCTTAGTCGAATCAGTAGTTGTGTCAGCAGAGGTACCAGCATCCTTAACATCAGCAACCTCAGCGGTTGGTTCAGTAGCAACCAAAATCGGACCAATAGGATGACGAACTGCCGATTCTGTAAGAACTTGACGTTCCATAGAAGAAGAATCAGAAGAATCAGCAGGCTCATCAGACATTAATGCAGGGTCCACTCTTGGCTGGGTGACAGGTTCATCAAGAAGAACATCCTTGACAATATTGTCAATAACCTTCTCAAGAACAGGAGGTTCTTCCATGATAACATCTTCCACACCAGCAGCAGCAGAATCAACAGTACTAGCATCAGCACCACCAGTAACAGAATGAGTGGCACCAACACCAGTAGTAGAGGCAGCAATATCACCAGTAGGAATAACAACATCTTTATTTTGCTCCCCCTCTGCCTGTTCATCTACCCTGCTAAGAACTGAAACAATAGAACAAGTTATGTTAGCAACTGTAGAACCAAATAAATTTGACTCAACAATTGCCTCTGTTTTTGGTCTCTGGGGACAGACTTGTGATTTGGTCAGCCCTTCGAATGAGACAGAAGAAGGTGTCTGTAAGTACAGCGGTGACTCTGCTGACTCATTGGCAACACATGTTGACCCAGATAGTGTAAGAGATCTGGCTGGTGATGATGTAGGAGTGCGACTCTTAACAGTATCCGAGTAACATACTGGCTGTGCAGTCACCTGAGCTGGTTCAACACGATGAAGACCCAGCTCAAGCCTGCTTTGGGGGTCAGATATGTTCTCTGCTGGTTGTACTGTCAGCAGAGAGTATTGCATTAAGTTCATTTCAGAAAAATGTGGAAGTGCCTGGTTAGACGAGTATGGGTTGCTACTCTTCTTGACACCAGTTTTAAAACCAGTCAGTTTGGGAGCTAGGGTTATACCGATAACTCCCTCAACATTTTTCAAGTCAGCAGTTAAAAATTTTTCAATTAATTTAGATTGTTCTGCTGTTTGGTCTAGAAACGCACCAGGTTCCATAGCTACATCCTTTGCAGGAGCAGCAGCTGAGACTGGTGCAATCTCCCCTGTGGTTCGCTTGGAGCCAGCTTTAGCACGCTTAGGTTTGCCTGTTACCAAGAAATAGATGAGCAACGGATTCCAACACTAGAAATGGGTAGTCAGTATATAAGACTAGGGCTGTTCTTTATGATTAGAGAGCACTAGATTCTAATACAACTACTGCTTTACCAGTATATGAGACGGTGGCTGTACTAGTTGAGGTAGCTGGCTGCTTCCTTCGCGTTGCTGGCTTTCGCTGAGGACCCTCCCCCTCAGCTGGTGCAGAACCAGAGGCAGTCGATTGGGTGGCTCCACGACGAGCAGCAAGATACTCGTTCATTGCTGGTGTCAACTCAGCATATGGAGCAGCAGGTACATCCTTTGGCATACCCCCTTGTTTTACTGGGACCTCAAATGATTGATCAGCAATTTGCTGATAAGCTTCACCCAGTTCACTTTCAAATACCAGGCTTAAGAATCGTGGAAATGGAATCAAGTTGGTTCTTACTCTAGCAGTCACCATTTCCCTTAGCCTCAAATAAATTTCAAGGGCGTAATCGATGTTCCTGTTGAACAACAACCCATGACCAAGCTTGAGCTCAAAATCTGAGCATTGGTCAAAGCTTCCTGACTTTTGACTCATGCACTGAGTCATCAACCCAAAGAAGTAGTACCACAGAGGTGGCATATGCTTTCTCAACGGTGTATGTGCCACTGGTCCAGCAAACCCAATGGTCTCCAACACCTCCCTTCTTAATTCGTCACTAGTAGGTGAAGCAACAAATGGTCCACCGGGCAATTGAAGAGCACGTCTAATAGCTTCGACGGTGACAGAGCAATTTAGGGTTTCAGTCACCATGCCACGAATACATGGAACGTTGCCGGGAGTGGTGGCAACAGTGGCAGTATACCAAAATCGTGCCAAACAGGCAGCATAGAATCGGGAAGGTACACCGGTGATGGCTCTTGCCAAAGGTGATTGACGAATGTATTCGATGAGGGCCTCATACCCTTTGTTAACCTTCGATTTGGGAATAGAGAGGGCATGTGCAGCATTGCCTCTAGATAGGTGAATCAGAGAGTGATCAGGTGCATTTGGAGCCCTAATTAGGTTGGGGTGGAGATTGAACAGTGGTCCTTGAACGACGTGTTCTTGAACCACCGGTTCCTCCGGTGCCGGTGCCGGTTGTGGGGCAGGTTGTGGTTCGAGTGTTTGAGGTTGTTGTTGCTGTTGTTCCTCTTGCTGGCTTGCAGCACGTGGTGATTGCTGTTGTTGTTCTGCCATTGATGAGTGTAGGATGAAGATTTGAAGATTGAAAAGATTTTGAGAGTAAAAGTGTGTGTATTTTGAAAAATGAATAACCGAAGGTTATTTTGTAAGATGAAACACACTTTTATCCGTTGTGAGTGGGTGAAAAAGTGCAGGAGAGAGAAAATTACGTTCATCTGCAGGCGCGTGGGCAGATGTGACAGACTGGCACGTTTTCAAAGGGAGACAGACGGTTGACATGACATTTATACGGCTTAAACACTCATTACTCCCATACAGCATTAAATGCATCAGATTTTATTTCAAACAAATTGATTTAACACCTCAAAAATAATTTTTTGTATTAAATACAAAATACTTTTGTTACATTTAATTATGTCATGAATTTAATTTAAAACATTGGAGGTAAATGAGTTTCCAGTTTTAAGGAATCATTAAATTTGGAGAGCTATTTATTATTTCATTTAAAACATTTAAGTAACCAAAATATAAAAGACCTTGCTGTGCTGGTTGTTTGACATGTAGGCAGTAAGTAAATAAAGATGACTTACTGGTTTGCCCTACACGTTGTAGAGCCAGCACACCAACAAAAGTTGTCTTTTATTTAAAGCTCAAGCATACCCAGCTCAGAGATGAGATAGTTAAAACGTTTCTCATCTAATGGCTTTGTAAATAGGTCTGCTAATTGCTGGTCTGTAGAAATAAAATGTAACTCAACATCACCCTTTTGAACATGATCCCTTATGAAATGATACCGAACATCGATGTGCTTAGTCCTTGAGTGCATCACAGGATTGTTGGTGATAGCAATTGCACTGGTGTTGTCACAGTAGATTGGAGTTTTTGTAACATGAACACCATAGTCCTTTAGCTGGCTTTGCATCCACAGTACTTGAGCAGTACAACTACCAGCAGAGACATATTCTGCTTCAGCAGTGGATGTGGACACAGTATTTTGCTTTTTGCTTGTCCAGCTGACTAGCCTACTACCCAGTAACTGGCACCCACCAGTAGTACTTTTCCTGTCTATTTTACACCCTGCAAAGTCAGCATCTGAATACCCAATTAGTTCAAAATCCTGGTCTTTGGGATACCAAAGACCACGTTTAGCAGTACCTTTTAGGTATCTGAATATTCTTTTTACTGCCAGCAAGTGTGACTCTTTAGGATCAGCTTGATATCTGGCACAGAGACATGTGGCGAACATAATATCTGGTCTGCTGGCTGTGAGATAAAGTAGGGATCCAATCATACCTCTATATTCAGTGATATTGACTGGTTCACCATTTGGATCAGCATCTATTTTAATGGATGCTGCCATTGGAGTCCCTATGTCTTTTAAACAGGTCAGACCAAATTTCTTTAACATATCTTTGATATATTTATCTTGACTTATGAATATTCCATCATCAAGTTGTTTGATCTGCAATCCTAAAAAGTATTGCAGATCTCTTTGTAAACTCATTTCATATGCCTTTGACATACGTTTTAAAAAATCTTGACAATGTTTTTCATTTTTAGAACCATAAATAATATCATCCACATATATCTGTACCAACAAGAGATCACCATCTATCTCTTTTGAGAATAGAGTGGTATCAATTGTTCCAACTTTAAAACCTATACCAGTGAGATACACATGAAGTGTCTCATACCATGCTCTTGGAGCCTGTTTAAGGCCATAAAGAGCTTTGTCTAACTTGTAGACATGGTCTGGATATTTACTGCTTACAAAACCAGGAGGCTGTTTGACATAAACTTCTTCTTGCAGCTTCCCATTCAGAAATGCAGATTTAACATCCATCTGAAATACTCTAAAGTTCATCCTAGCAGCATATGCTAAGAACAATCTGATAGCTTCCATCCTAGCCACTGGTGCATAAGTTTCCCCATAATCCAATCCTTCTTCCTGTCTAAACCCTTGAGCAACCAATCTTGCTTTGTTTCTGATAACGACACCATCTTCATCCATCTTGTTTTTAAATACCCACTTAGTACCAATGATCTTCTTTGTCTTATCCTCAGGTTCAGGTACCAATGTCCACACTTTGTTCCTATCAAACTGAGTAATTTCTTCTTGCATTGAACCAACCCAGCTAGGATCTTGAAGTGCTTCCTCAGGACACGTGGGCTCAATGGTAGACACAAAATTAACATGCATACAAAAGTTACTGGTAGCATGCCTCCGTGTTTTAACACCACTCGCAAGATTACCAATAATCTGCTCAATCGGATGCTCCCTTGTCCATTTGGTGTTATGAACAGGTGAGCTGGTTGTAGAACACACAGCATCTTGATCATCAGCTGGTTCAGATGAGTGAGCAGCAACAGAAGGTTGCTGATCAATATCAGTAGAATCAGTACCAGCTTGTGATCTCTCAGAACCAGCAGACCTAGGCTCAAGTTGCAGTACTTCAGTAGAGCCAGTAGGTCCACTTGGTTTAGACACAGATGGAACAGAATGTTCCATTTCATCATCAGAGAACCCAGCAGCATGGATTGGTGAGGGTTGTGCTGCTGGCTCTTCATCATCAAGAGCTTGCTGAGTAGGCTCTTCAAACAGTAACACTTCATCTTCACGATCAGTAGATGAAGCAGAGGCAGTTTCATCGAATGTAACATTAATGGATTCTTCAAAACAACCTCTTCTTTTGTTGTAGACCCTATATGCCTTTGACATGTTGGAATATCCAAGGAATATACCTTCATCAGCTTTAGCATCGAATTTTCCCAGCTGATCCCTATTATTTAGAATGTAACAGGGAGTGCCAAATACATGAAGAAATGAAATTGAGGGTCTTCTTCCTTTGAGAACTTCATAAGCAGTTTTCTGATGTCTTTTCACAATAAGAGATCTATTCTGGGTAAAACAGGCAGTATTCACAGCTTCTGCCCAGTAGGAATTCTTCAACCCAGACTCAGCCAACATAGATCTTGCTGCTTCAATGAGAGTTCTGTTTCTTCTTTCTGCAACACCATTTTGCTGAGGTGTTCTCACAGCAGAGAAATTTTGGGAAAGACCTTTGTCAGCACAAAATTCTTCTAATGTAGCATTTCTGAATTCTGTACCATGATCACTTCTTAGTTGCTTCACCAGTTGCCCATTCAAAAGCTCCATTCTTTTGATAAAATTGATGATTTCATCAGCAGCTTCACTCTTTTGCCTTAGAAAGAACACCCAAGTGTATCTCGAGTATTCATCAACAATAACCAGTGTATACTTCTTCCCACTACAGCTGGCCACATTCACTGGACCAAATAGATCCATATGAAGTAAGTGAAATGGTTTCTCAACAGATGAGATTTGCTTGGATTTGAACGAGGCATGGTGATGTTTCCCCTTTTCACAACCAGGACACAATCTGTCCTTCACATAAGACATTGTGGGTAGCCCAGACACCAAACTTCTACTGGATAATTTGTGAATATCTTTGAAGTTGAGATGTGAGAGTCTCTTGTGCCATAACCACTTCAGGTTATCTGCTGCCTTCGAATAGAAACAAGTATCAGTTGTTGTGACTGCTGTGTTCATGTCAATTTGATACATGTTTTCATGACGTTTTGCAGTCAGCAGTGGCTTCCCTGTCTTATCAAAAATAGTACCAATTTTCTTTCTGAATTGGACTATCTTATTCTTGCTTGTCAGTTGGCTTATGCTGAGTAAGTTATGTTTAAGCCCAACTACATATGCAACATTTGAGAACGTGACATTCCCATTTGTCAAAGTACCAAAACCCTTTGTGTAACCCAACGAATTATCTCCATACGAAACAACTGGACCATCCTTTTCCTGATAGTCCATCAGCAGGGACTTACTTCCGGTCATATGTCTCGAACATCCACTGTCGAGATACCAGATTTGCTTGTTTTGAATGCCCTGCACAATAACTTAGAGATTAGTTCTTTTTGGGAACCCATCCAAGGATGGGTTCTGAAGGAGTCACCTTTGATGACTTCTTCTTTTCTACTGGCTTGCTAGAAGAAGCAGCAGATGGGGTTTGGGTTTGAGTACACTGGTTAGCCAGGTGAGCTTTGCTGCCACATTTGTAGCATTTTCTCACTTTTGGCTTTTGTGGCTGGTCATGCACAGATCTAATAAGGGCAGTAGGATCGGGTCGACTTTTAATTACTGCCTCAATTAGCTGGTCAAGCTTGGCTGTCATTATCTCAGTGATAGACAACTCATCAGTCGAGTCAATTTTTGCTTTTCCCTTATGGGCAGCTATCCTTTTGGAACCAGTACCATGACCATGGCGAACTGTCTTTTCTTTATCATTTGACAAGTTAGCGTGGGAAGTTGCTGGCTTATCTTCTGATGCTGATGAACCAGTAGGTATCTTAACTGCTGCCTTAGATTTGCCAGTATTTCGTTTCACTGGCTTGTCTGCAGCTACTGGGTGACCAGTAGATTGGTCATCAGCTGGCTTAGCACTGGTAGAACTCGAACACGAAGGGGAATCAGTTGGTTTAACTTTTCTCAAATTGTTTTCAGTGATTTCCCTTTTAATACGTCTTTCTTTCGGAGTCATGTAGTGGATGCTTGAGGGGTCAGTAGTCTCATCAATTGAGTTACTGGCTTCTCTTGCTCTAACTTCATCCTCCAAAATTTCTTTCATGGCAGGTGGTGGGGACACAGTAGGTCTAACAAATTTGTTTGTCACAACCATTTTACCTTCAACTATCTTGGCAAAAGTATTTAGCAAGACAGCTTCAGGATCAGTTTCAAGAATCGGGTCCATGAAAGTAACTTCTGCAATAGCAGCAGCAGCAGCATAGTCACCAGCAAAGAAGGCTTGAACTTGGGCAGGCACCTGCTCGTTAACACATTTAGCTGTGCGTTGAGCAGATGTGCACCATGAGGCAACAACTCTTTTGAGATTGTCCAGCTGGGTCTTGACTTCTGCTGCCTCAACATGAAGAGTTTCTAAAGCAAAGTTTTGTTTTTCAAGTTTGGAAATTGTTTCTTTTAAGATCTTAATTTCATCATTTTTGCCTTTGAGTTTTTCATTTAAAGATTTGTTATTAGATTTCAAACTCTCTTCACGTTTGCAGCTTCTGCATAAATCAATTCTTAGGTAGTCAAACATTTCAGCTTTTTCATCATCAGTATAAGTTCGAAAATTATCAACCTTATACATCATTTCAGTTTTCCATTGAGGAGAATCTCTGTTATGATCAGCTTCCCTCATATCAGCCAAAAACGTACTACCACCATCATCCTCATCAGACTCCTCGACCTCTTTGGCCATCAAACACAGCTTTTTACCAGTAGCATAACCAGCACCATCATCATCAGTATCACTATCAGAGGATGAGGACGTGCTGGCTTCATCCCAGTCATGATGTTCAGCAACTAGAACCTTTTATGGCTGTTTACTCTTCTTGTCAGTCTTTGCACTTTCCTTCATCTGAGCTTTCATAGCTTTGTACTTGTTTTTGTACTTATCAGCTTTTGAGAAAGAGTTAGCATGTGACGTGGAAGGTTTCTTGGACATGCATTCAGCAGCAAAATGTCCAACCTTCCCACAATTAAAGCACTCAGATTTAGGACCCTTGACTGTCTTGCTGTTGTACCTAGCATTTGGCTTTTTGCTCCATTTGTATGACTTGCTGGTTCTACTACGATTGAACCTTTTGAACTGCCTAGCCAGCAGAGCCATACCTTCAGCAAACCCTTCTACATCACTTTCATCTGTACTGCTTTCTTCAGACCCTGTACCACTTTCCTCAACACTATCAGCTGACTCTTGTTCTGCCAGTAACTTTTGAACCAGTAAAGCTTTTTGAGCTTTCTTCCATTTAGCAGCAGCAATAAGAGCAGCATCATCATTTTTAGATGATTTTGAAGTGGTGGGGGCAGACCTAAAGTTTTCTTTCATGTTAAGTTCAAACTTGGCTTCTGCCTTCTCATGATTCCAAAGGGAACTGTAGAGAGAAGACAGGTTAAAGTTCTTTAGGGTCTGTGTGGTTCTTAATGGGTCAGTAACAGGTTTCCATTTACATGGCAGTGCATCAATGAATTTGTTCACTTGTTCAAATTCAGTGTAGGTTACATTTAAAGTGGTCAGGTCTGCTATCAAAGAGTTAAACCTAATGAAGGTTTGCTTAAGGGTTTCATTCTTATAGGCAAAGAACATTTCATATTCTCTTTTAAGAGCAATCATCCTGTTCTGCCTAACTTCTCCCATACCCTCATAGGTGACATCTAGGTAGTCAAGCATAAGCTTAGCATTTTCTTTTCCCTTGATCAGTTTGAACAGTGGGTTAGGCAAAGTTATGGCTAACAGGGTTCTGATTTTAGGGTCAAGACCAACTCGACGTTTATCCTCATCATCCCATCTAGAGGGAGTGAGAATAACCTCTCTGCCAGGGATGGCAGGAGTGTCAGCTGTTGCTGGTGCACTACCAACTGTCTCAGTGGGAACAAAAGGGCCATCTTTGGCAATTCCAGGCATGAGTGAATCCACAGACTCAAGATGTAGCATGAACCTTGCCTTCCAGGTTTCATACTCATCTTCATCAAACTTAGGTGGTCTGTTAGACGAGCCATTCTCAAGGTAAGCTGAGTTTGAATACGAAGCCATAAGAGAATTCAGATCCAAGATATTAATTATCAAGACTGAGGCTCTGATACCAGTTGTTGGTCCCTTGATAACAACAGGAGTATTGTAGAGGGGGGGTGAATACAATTCTTTTCTTAATTAACTAGTCAGTTAATCACGTTTAGTATTCTGTAGTAAATAATATAGAGTCACAGGTAATTTTCAACTGTTATTCTTTATTGATTAAATCAGAAAGAATCACAACTATCCTTGGCGGAAATGATAGTTGGTTGATACAGATTACCTAGATTATAGCTAAGAGATAAACTAAAGCTATTACACGGTTTTGACTCTAACAGATAAACCCACACCACTACTTTTTACAATAGTGGATACAACAATATATATAGTAGTTCTATTAACTGTGTAATTAGTCTATTGTCCACTAGTACATTGGATGCTTTGTACTTGTGGGGACAATTGTGTCAGAAGGCGTGCTTTCCTTCTTTCCTCTTAGGTAGCTATTTGCTGGAACACACCCATTCGGTTTGGCACTACCATTTGATTTAAACAAATGGAATGTTGTGTTCCCTAGGTATGATTAAAGTATAACACATGTCTGCACATGCGTTCCACTTCTGCATTCCCACGTGGTCTTGTAAGGTCACTTGTCAGCCGCCGACTCCTGTCCTTTTCTGTTCAACTTTGTCTTCGACTTCTGTTGAATAGTGCGTTGATGTAGACCACTCTGGGAAACTACCATGCTTGTAATGGAGCATGGCTGTCTTGTGTTGTATGCTAATATCCAGACTTACTGGTCCTTCATATGCTGAGTCACTTGATATTCTTGATTTGCTGGGTGCACATCCTGTGCTGATTCGAAGAATACATATCTACCTTGTGCTGATAGACTAGGCAGCATACTAAACACTCGACACAGCTATATTAGCTGACTATACATAAACAAACGTGTGCTGGCTGCACATAACACTTTAGTGCAAATAAATATTGTTTTGTCATAATTAAATCCTTAATTATTTTGGGGACTCAACAGTAACCTACAACTAGTTGTCCACAGTTAGATGTATAGAAATAAATCGATAAATATTATCTTGAATCAATCCACGACTCAGTGTATACGTATCTCAGTATTGATCACAACTCAAACTATATATATTTTGGAATCAACCTCAACCCTGTATAGCTAACTCCAACATTCACATATAGAGTGTCTATGGTTGTTCCGAAATATATATAGATGTGTTGACATGATAGGTCGAAACATTGTAAAAGTGTCTATGGTATCTCAAGATTACATAATATACAATACAAGTTGATTAAGTTATGGTTGGAATAGATTTATTACCAATTTTCACGTAGCTAAAATGAGAAAAATTATCCAATCTTGTTTTACCCATAACTTCTTCATTTTAAATCCGTTTTGAGTGAATCAAATTGCTATGGTTTCATATTGAACTCTATTTTATGAATATAAGCAGAAAAATTATAGGTTTATAGTCGGAAAAATAAGTTACAAGTCGTTTTTGTAAAGGTAGTCATTTCAGTCGAAAAAACGACGTCTAGATGACCATTTTAGAAAACATACTTCCACTTTGAGTTTAACTATAATTTTTGGATATAGTTTCATGTTAATAATAAAAATCATTTTTCCAGAATAACAACTTTTAAATCAAAGTTTATCATAGTTTTTAATTAACTAACCCAAAACAGCCCGCGGTGTTACTACGACGGCATAAATTCGGTTTTACGGTGTTTTTGTGTTTCCAGGTTTTAAAACAATAAGTTAGCATATCATATAGATATAGAACATGTGTTTAGTTGATTTTAAAAGTCAAGTTAGAAGGATTAACTTTTATTTGCGAACAAATTTAGAATTAACTAAACTATGTTCTAGTGATTACAAGTTTAAACCTTCGAATAAGATAGCTTTATATGTATGAATCGAATGATGTTATGAATATCATTACTACCTCAAGTTCCTTGGATAAACCTACTGGAAATGAGAAAAATAGATCTAGCTTCAAAGGATCCTTGGATGGCTTGAAAGTTCTTGAAGCAAAATCATGACACGAAACAATTTCAAGTAAGATTTCCACTCGAAATAAGATTGTTATAGTTATAGAAATTGAATTAAAGTTTGAATATGATTATTACCTTGTATAATAAAGATAACCTACTGTAATTAACAAAGGTTTCTTGATCTTGGATGATTACTTGGAATGGATTTATAAAACTTGGAAGTAAACTTGCAATCTTGGAAGTATTCTTGATTTTATGAAACTAGAACTTTTGGAATTTATGAAGAACACTTAGAACTTGAAGATAGAACTTGAGAGAGATCAATTAGATGAAGAAAATTGAAGAATGAAAGTGTTTTTAGGTATTTTTGGTCGTTGGTGTATGGATTAGATATAAAGGATATGTAATTTTGTTTTCATGTAAATAAGTCATGAATGATTACTCATATTTTTGTAATTTTATGAGATATTTCATGCTAGTTGCCAAATTATGGTTCCCATATGTGTTAGGTGACTCACATGGTCTGCTAAGAGCTGATCGTTGGAGTGTATATACCAATAGTAGATACATCTAAAAGCTGTGTATTGTATGAGTACGAATACGGGTGCATAAGAGTAGAATTGTTGATGAAACTGAACGAGGATGTAATTGTAAGCATTTTTGTTAAGTAGAAGTATTTTGATAAGTGTATTGAAGTCTTTCAAAACTGTATGAATACATATTAAAACACTACATGTATATACATTTTAACTGAGTCGTTGAGTCATCGTTAGTCGTTACATGTAAATGTTGTTTTGAAACCTTTAGGTTAACGATCTTGTTGAATGTTTTTAACCCATTGTTTATTATAATAAATGAGATGTTAAATTGTTATATTATCATGATATTATGATATATAATATATCTTAGTATGATATATATACAGTTAAATGTCGTTACAACGACAATCGTTACATATATGTCTCGTTTCGAAATCATTAAGTTAGTAGTCTTATTTTTACATATGTATTTCATTGTTAATACACTTAATAATATATTTACTTATCATTTAACATAATTAACCAAGTGTATCAATATCTTAATATGATTCATATGTACCTAGTAAGACGTTGTTATAACGATAATCGTTATATATATCATTTTCGAGTTTCTTAAATTAATAGTCTCATTTTTATGTATATAACTCATTGTTAAAATACCTAATGAGATACATACTTATAATAAAATCATGTTAACTATATATATAACCATATATATGTCATCGTATAGTTTTTACAAGTTTTAACGTTCGTGAATCACCGGTCAACTTGGATGGTCAATTATCTATATGAAACCTATTTCAATTAATCAAGTCTTAACAAGTTTGATTGCTTAACATGTTGGAAACACTTAATCATGTAAATAACAATTTCATTTAATATATATATAAACATGGAAAAGTTCGGGTCACTACAGTACCTACCCGTTAAATAAATTTCGTCCCGAAATTTTAAGCAGTTGGAGGTGTTGACGTATCTTCTGGAAATAAATGCGGGTATTTCTTCTTCATCTGATATTCACGCTCCCAGGTGAACTCGGGTCCTCTATGAGCATTCCATCGAATCTTAACAATCGGTATCTTGTTTTGTTTAAGTCTCTTAACCTCACGATCCATTATTTCGACGGGTTCTTCAATGAATTGAAGTTTTTCATTGATTTGGATTTCGCCCAACGGAATAGTGAGATCTTCTTTAGAAAAACATTTCTTCAAATTTGAGACGTGGAAAGTTTTATGTACAGCCGCGAGTTGTTGAGGTAGCTCCAGTTGGTAAGCTACTGGTCCGACACGATCTATAATCTTGAATGGTCCAATGTACCTTGGATTTAGTTTCCCCCGTGTACCAAATCGAACAACGCCTTTCCAAGGTGAAACCTTAAGCATGACCATTTCTCCAATTTCAAACTTTATATCTTTTCTTTTACTGTCCGCGTAGCTCTTTTGTCGACTCTGGGCGGTTTTCAATCTTTTTTGAATTTGGATGATTTTCTCGATAGTTTCTTGTATTATCTCCGGACCCGTAATCTGTCTATCCCCCACTTCACTCCAACAAATTGGAGACCTGCACTTTCTTCCATAAAGTGCTTCAAACGGCGCCATCTCAATGCTTGAATGGTAGCTGTTGTTGTAGGAAAATTCTGCTAACGGTAGATGTCGATCCCAACTGTTTCCGAAATCAATAACACAAGCTCGTAGCATGTCTTCAAGCGTTTGTATCGTCCTTTCGCTCTGCCCATCAGTTTGTGGATGATAAGCAGTACTCATGTCTAGATGAGTTCCCAATGCTTGCTGTAATGTCTGCCAGAATCTTGAAATAAATCTGCCATCCCTATCAGAGATAATAGAGATTGGTATTCCATGTCTGGAGACGACTTCCTTCAAATACAGTCGTGCTAACTTCTCCATCTTCTCATCTTCTCTTATTGGCAGGAAGTGTGCTGACTTGGTGAGACGATCAACTATTACCCAAATAATATCATAACCACTTGCAGTCCTTGGAAATTTAGTAATGAAATCCTTGGTAATGTTTTCCCATTTCCATTCCGGGATTTCAGGTTGTTGTAGTAGACCCGATGGTTTCTGATGTTCAGCTTTGACCTTAGAACACGTCAAACATTCTCCTACATATTTAGCAATATCGACTTTCATACCTGGCCACCAAAAATGTTTCTTAAGATCCTTGTACATCTTCCCCGTTCCAGGATGTATTGAGTATCTGGTTTTATGAGCTTCTCTAATTTCCATTTCTCTCATATCTCCAAATTTTGGTACCCAAATTCTTTCAGCCCTATACCGGGTTCCGTCTTCTCGAATATTAAGATGCTTCTCCGATCCTTTGGGTATTTCATCCTTTAAATTTCCCTCTTTTAAAACTCCTTGTTGCGCCTCCTTTATTTGAGTAGTAAGGTTAGTGTGAATCATTATATTCATAGATTTTACTCGAATGGGTTCTCTGTGCTTTCTGCTCAAGGCGTCGGCTACCACATTTGCCTTCCCCGGGTGGTAACGAATCTCAAAGTCGTAATCATTCAACAATTCAATCCACCTACGCTGCCTCATATTCAGTTGTTTCTGATTAAATATGTGTTGAAGACTTTTGTGGTCGGTATATATAATACTTTTGACCCCATATAAGTAGTGCCTCCAAGTCTTTAATGCAAAAACAACCGCGCCTAATTCCAAATCATGCGTCGTATAATTTTGCTCGTGAATCTTCAATTGTCTTGACGCATAAGCAATCACCTTCGTCCGTTGCATTAATACACAACCGAGACCTTGCTTTGATGCGTCACAATAAATCACAAAATCATCATTCCCTTCAGGCAATGACAATATAGGTGCCGTAGTTAGCTTTTTCTTCAATAATTGAAACGCCTTCTCTTGTTCATCCTTCCATTCAAATTTCTTCCCTTTATGCGTTAATGCAGTCAAGGGTTTTGCTATTTTGGAGAAATCTTGGATGAATCTTCTGTAGTAACCAGCCAATCTTAAAAATTGACGTATATGCTTCGGAGTTTTTGGGGTTTCCCACTTTTCAACGGTTTCGATCTTTGCCGGGTCCACCTGGATACCTTCTTTGTTCACTATGTGACCGAGGAATTGAACTTCTTCCAACCAAAATGCACAATTTGAAAACTTAGCGTACAGTTTTTCTTTCCTCAATACTTCTAGCACTTTTCTCAAATGTTCTTCGTGCTCTTGATCATTCTTTGAGTAAATAAGTATGTAATCGATGAAAACAATGACAAACTTGTCAAGATATGGCCCACACACTCGGTTCATAAGGTCCATGAACACAGCTGGTGCGTTAGTCAATCCAAACAGCATAACCATAAACTCGTAATGACCATAACGCGTCATAAAAGCAGTTTTTGGAATTTCATCCTCCTTTACTCTCATTTGATGATATCCAGAATGTAAATCGATCTTCGAATAAACCGACGAGCCTTGTAGTTGATCAAATAAGTCGTCAATTCTCGGCAGTGGATAACGGTTTTTGATGGTAAGTTTGTTCAACTCTCTGTAGTCAATACACAACCTAAATGTACCATCCTTCTTCTTGACAAACAAAACAGGAGCTCCCCATGGTGATGTGCTTGGTCGAATGAAACCACGTTCTAATAGTTCTTGCAGTTGGCTTTGCAGTTCTTTCATCTCGCTGGGTGCGAGTCTATAAGGAGCACGAGCTATTGGTGCAGCTACTGGTACAAGATTTATTTGAAATTCAACAGATCGATGTGGAGGTAGTCCCGGTAATTCTTTCAGAAATACATCGGGAAATGCTTTTGCGACGGGAACATCATTGATGCTCTTTTCTTCAGTTTGTACTTTCTCGACGTGTGCTAGAACAGCATAGCAACCTTTTCTTATTAGTTTTTGTGCCTTCAAATTACTAATAAGATGTAGCTTCATGTTGCCCTTTTCTCCGTACACCATTAAGGGTTCTCCTTCTTCTCGTACAATGCGAATTGCATTTTTATAACATACGATCTCTGCTTTCACCTTCTTCAGCCAGTCCATGCCAACTATTACATCAAAACTCCCTAACTCTACTGGTATCAAATCAATCTTAAATATTTCGCTACCCAGTTTAATTTCTATATTCCGGCATATATTATCTGCTGAAATTAATTTACCGTTTGCTAATTCGAGTAAAAATTTACTATCCAACGGCGTCAATGGACAACTTAATTTAGCACAAAAATCTCTACTCATATAGCTTCTATCAGCACCCGAATTAAATAAAACGTAAGCAGATTTATTGTCAATAAGAAACGTACCCGTAACAAGCTCCGGGTCTTCCTGTGCCTCTGCCGCACTAATATTGAAAACTCTTCCGCGGCCTTGTGCATTCGTGTTCTCCTGGTTCGGGCAATTTCTAATAATGTGGCCCGGTTTTCCACATTTATAACAAACTACATTGGCATAACTTGCTCCGACACTACTTGCTCCGCCATTACTCGTTCCGACAACATTTGTTCCTTTCGATCTGTTAACTCCTGGTCCGTAGACCTCACACTTCGCCACGCTATGACCATTTCTTTTACACTTGTTGCAAAATTTGGTGCAGAACCCCGAGTGATACTTTTCACACCTTTGTCATAGCTGCTTCTGATTGTTGTTGTTGTTGCGGTTGTTATTGTTGTTGGGATGATTGTTGTAGTAGTAGTTGTTGTTGTTGTTGTTGTTGTTGTTGTTGTTGTTGTTGTTGTTGTTGTTGTTATTGTTGTTGTTGGGCCATTTGTTGTAGTTACGATTGATGTTGCGATTATTGGGATAATTGTTGCGATTATTATTGTAATTGCTGTTGTTGTTGTATTGGTGATTCTTATCACCGTTTTCCTCCCACTTTCTTTTGACTTGCTTCACATTGGCCTCTTCAGCCGTCTGTTCTTTAATTCTTTCCTCAATCTGGTTCACTAGTTTGTGAGCCATTCTACATGCCTGTTGTATGGAGGCGGGCTCGTGTGAACTTATATCTTCTTGGATTCTTTCCGGTAATCCTTTCACAAATGCGTCGATCTTCTCTTCCTCATCTACGAACGCTCCCGTACACAATAGACACAATTCTGTGAATCGTCTTTCGTACGTGGTAATATCAAATCCTTGGGTTCTTAACCCTCTAAGTTCTGTCTTGAGCTTATTGACCTCGGTTCTGGGACGGTACTTCTTGTTCATCAAGTGCTTGAATACTGACCACGGTAGTGCGTACGCATCATCTTGTCCCACTTGCTTTAGATAGGTATTCCACCATGTTAACGCAGAACCTGTGAAGGTATGCGTAGCGTACTTCACTTTGTCCTCTTCAGTACACTTACTTATGGCAAACACCGATTCAACCTTCTCGGTCCACCGTTTCAATCCGATCGGTCCTTCGGTTCCATCAAATTCCAAAGGTTTGCAGGCAGTGAATTCTTTGTAGGTGCATCCTACACGATTTCCTGTACTGCTAGATCCAAGGTTATTGTTGGTATGTAGCGCAGCCTGTACTGCGGCTATCTTTGAAGCTAGAAAAGTACGGAATTCCTCTTCATTCATATTCACGGTGTGTCGAGTAGTCGGTGCCATTTCCTTCAAAATAGTCAAAAGGAACAAGTTAATCATACAAAATATTAAGAGTAGTTAATAGTATTTCGTAGCATAATATGAACTCATTTATAAAAGCTTTTTCTTCATATTAGCATTTTATAAGTTTAAATTCAGGTAGTACCTACCCGTTAAGTTCATACTTAGTAGCTAATATACAATTTAACTACTACAATTCTATATGAAAAACTGATTATAATAATATTTCGCGTTCAAACTTTTATACAATATTTTACAAACTTACAATACCGCTTATTTTACATAAAGCATGAAATATAGCACACAATAACTTTGATACAAGATAGTTGTGAAGATAATTCTAGCTAGTACACAAGTCGTTCAGTAAAGGCAATAAAGACACGTAATTCATACGTCCAGAAACAAGTCATGCATTCTGGTTTTACTAGGACTACTTCCCATCCTTGGTCTTGTGGAACATAACCGTTATGGCCGTTGATAAGACAGCATGTTGTAACGTCGTCAAAGGGACGAGGGTTACGTAATGACCAACAGTCTCGTAATAACCTAAAAACCTCATTTCTTACCCCAATTACCGACTCTGTCACTTGTGGGAACGTTTTGTTTAATAGTTGTAGCCCGATGTTCTTTTTCTCACTTTGGTGAGAAGCGAACATTACTAACCCGTAAGCATAGCCTGCTTCTTTATATTGCATGTTAGCTGCTTTTTCTAAATCATGAAGTCCTATATTCGGATACATTGAGTCAAAATAATTTCTTAACCCGTTGCGTAAAATAGCATTTGGGTTCCCCGCAATATATGCGTCAAAGTAAACACATCGTAACTTATGAGTTTCCCAATGTGATATCCCCCATCTTTCAAATGAAAGTCTCTTATAAACTAAGACATTCTTGGAACGTTCTTCGAATGTCTTACAAACTGATTTCGCCGTAAATAGTTGTGCCGAAGAATTCTGACCGACTTTAGACAAGATTTCATCAATCATGTCTCCGGGTAGGTCTCTTAAAATATTGGGTTGTTTATCCATTTTGTGTTTTTATACTGTAAAATAGACAAGAGTTAGATTCATAAAAAAAAATACTTATTAATACAAGCAACTTTACATATATCATAAAGCATAAGCACACTATATTACATATATTACACCACACGAACACAACTATCTTATTCCGACTCGCTCATTTCTTCTTCTTCGGTTTTGGTTCGTTTTGCCAAGTTTCTAGGGATATATGATGTTCCCCTAATACGAGCTGTCGTTTTCCACAACGGTTTAGAAAAACCTGGTGGTTTAGAGGTTCCCGGGTCATTGTTACAACTTAAGGGCTTCGGGGGTTGACGATACATATAAAGTTCATCGGGGTTAGAATTAGATTTCTCTATTTTTATGCCCTTTCCCTTATTATTTTCTTTTGCCTTTTTAAATTCAGTTGGGGTAATTTCTATAACATCATCGGAATTCTCGTCAGAATCCGATTCATCGAAGAATTGGTAATCCTCCCAATATTTTGCTTCCTTGGCGGAAACACCATTGACTATAATTAACCTTGGTCGGTTGGTTGAGGATTTTCTTTTACTTAACCGTTTTATTATTTCCCCCACCTGTTCTATTTCCTCCTCCGGTTCCTCCTCTTCCGGTTCTGATTCTTCTTCCGGTTCTGATTCTTCTTCCGGTTCTTCTTCAGGAACTTGTGAATCAGTTCAATATATATTCGACTCTTCGTTATTATTAGGTGAGTCAATGGGATTTGTGCTAGAGGTAGACATCTATCACATAATATCAAACATGTTAAGAGATTAATATATCACATAATATATACATGTTAATAATATATAGTTTCCAACAAAAATGTTAAGCAATCATTTTTAAAGAAAACACGGTCGAAGTCCAGACTCACTAATGCATCCTAACAAACTCGATAAGACACACTAATGCAAATTTCTGGTTCTCTAAGACCAACGCTCTGATACCAACTGAAATGTCCCGTTCTTATTGATTAAAAACGTTCCATATTAATTGATTTCGTTGCGAAGTTTTGACCTCTATATGAGACGTTTTTCAAAGACTGCATTCATTTTTAAAACAAACCATAACCTTTATTTCATAAATAAAGGTTTAAAAAGCTTTACGTAGATTATCAAATAATGATAATCTAAAATATCCTGTTTACACACGACCATTACATAATGGTTTACAATACAAATATGTTACATCGAAATCAGTTTCTTGAATGCAGTTTTTACACAATATCATACAAACATGGACTCCAAATCTTGTCCTTATTTTAGTATGCAACAGTGGAAGCTCTTAGTATTCACCTGAGAATAAACATGCTTTAAACGTCAACAAAAATGTTGGTGAGTTATAGGTTTAACCTATAAATATCAAATCGTAACAATAGACCACAAGATTTCATATTACAATACACATCCCATACATAGAGATAAAAATCATTCATATGGTGAACACCTGGTAATCGACATTAACAAGATGCATATATAAGAATATCCCCATCATTCCGGTACACCCTTCGAATATGATATAAATTTCGAAGTACTAAAGCATCCGGTACTTTAGATGGGGTTTGTTAGGCCCAATAGATCTATCTTTAGGATTCGCGTCAATTAGGGTGTCTGTTCCCTAATTCTTAGATTACCAGACTTAATAAAAAGGGGCATATTCGATTTCGATAATTCAACCATAGAATGTAGTTTCACGTACTTGTGTCTATTTTGTAAATCATTTATAAAACCTGCATGTATTCTCATCCCAAAAATATTAGATTTTAAAAGTGGGACTATAACTCACTTTCACAGATTTTTACTTCGTCGGGAAGTAAGACTTGGCCACTGGTTGATTCACGAACCTATAACAATATATACATATATATCAAAGTATGTTCAAAATATATTTACAACACTTTTAATATATTTTGATGTTTTAAGTTTATTAAGTCAGCTGTCCTCGTTAGTAACCTACAACTAGTTGTCCACAGTTAGATGTACAGAAATGAATCGATAAATATTATCTTGAATCAATTCACGACCCAGTGTATACGTATCTCAGTATTGATCACAACTCAAACTATATATATTTTGGAATCAACCTCAACCCTGTATAGCTAACTCCAACATTCACATATAGAGTGTCTATGGTTGTTCCGAAATATATGTAGATGTGTCGACATGATAGGTCGAAACATTGTATACGTATCTATGGTATCTCAAGATTACATAATATACAATACAAGTTGATTAAGTTATGGTTGGAATAGATTTGTTACCAATTTTCACGTAGCTAAAATGAGAAAAATTATCCAATCTTGTTTTACCCATAACTTCTTAATTTTAAATCCGTTTTGAGTGAATCAAATTGCTATGGTTTCATATTAAACTATATTTTATGAATCTAAGCAAAAAAAGTATAGGTTTATAGTCGGAAAAATAAGTTACAAGTCGTTTTTGTAAAGGTAGTCATTTCAGTCGAAATAACGACGTCTAGATGACCATTTTAGAAAACATACTTCCACTTTGAGTTTAACCATAATTTTTGAATATAGTTTCATGTTTATAATAAAAATCATTTTCCCAGAATAACAACTTTTAAATCAAAGTTTATCATAGTTTTTAATTAACTAACCCAAAACAGCCCGCAGTGTTACTACGACGGCGTAAATCCGGTTTTACGGTGTTTTTTGTGTTTCCAGGTTTTAAATCATTAAGTTAGCATATCATATAGATATAGAACACGTGTTTAGTTGATTTTAAAAGTCAAGTTAGAAGGATTAACTTTTATTTGCGAACAAGTTTAGAATTAACTAAACTATGTTCTAGTGATTACAAGTTTAAACCTTCGAATAAGATAGCTTTATATGTATGAATCGAATGATGTTATGAACATCATTACTACCTCAAGTTCCTTGTATAAACCTACTGGAAATGAGAAAAATAGATCTAGCTTCAAAGGATCCTTGGATGGCTTGAAAGTTCTTGAAGCAGAATCATGACACGAAAACAATTTCAAGTAAGATTTCCACTCGAAATAAGATAGTTATAGTTATAGAAATTGAATTAAAGTTTGAATATGATTATTACCTTGTATTATAAAGATAACCTACTATAAGTAACAAAGGTTTCTTGATCTTGGATGATTACTTTGAATGGATTTAGAAAACTTGGAAGTAAACTTGAAATCTTGGAAGTATTCTTGATTTTATGAAACTAGAACTTTTGGAATTTATGAAGAACACTTAGAACTTGAAGATAGAACTTGAGAGAGATCAGTTAGATGAATAAAATTTAAGAATGAAAGTGTTTGTAGGTGTTTTTGGTCGTTGGTGTATGGATTAGATATAAAGGATATGTAATTTTGTTTTCATGTAAATAAGTCATGAATGATTACTCATATTTTTGTAATTTTATGAGATATTTTATGCTAGTTGCCAAATGATGGTTCCCATATGTGTTAGGTGACTCACATGGGCTGCTAAGAGCTGATCATTGGAGTGTATATACCAATAGTAGATACATCTAAAAGCTGTGTCTTGTACGAGTACGAATACGGGTGCATACGAGTAGAATTGTTGATGAAACTGAACGAGGATGTAATTGTAAGAATTTTTGTTAAGTAGAAGTATTTTGATTAGTGTCTTGAAGTCTTTCAAAAGTGTATGAATACATATTAAAACACTACATGTATATACATTTTAACTGAGTCGTTAAGTCATCGTTAGTCGTTACATGTAAATGTTGTTTTGAAACCTTTAGGTTAACGATCTTGTTGAATGTTGTTAACCCATTGTTTATTATAACAAATGAGATGTTAAATTGTTATATTATCATTATATTATGATATATAATATATCTTAGTATGATATATATAGTTAAATGTCGTTACAACGATAATCGTTACATATATGTCTCGTTTCGAAATCATTAAGTTAGTAGTCTTATTTTTACATATGTATTTCATTGTTAATACACTTAATAATATATTTACTTATCATTTAACATAATTAACCAAGTGTATCAATATCTTAATATGATTCATATGTACCTAGTAAGACGTTGTTATAACGATAATCGTTATATATATCGTTTTCGAGTTTCTTAAATTAATAGTCTCATTTTTATGTATATAACTCATTGTTAAAATACCTAATGAGATACATACTTATAATAAAATCATGTTAACTATATATATAACCATATATATGTCATCGTATAGTTTTTACAAGTTTTAACGTTCGTGAATCACCGGTCAACTTGGGTGGTCAATTATCTATATGAAACCTATTTCAATTAATCAAGTCGTAACAAGTTTGATTGCTTAACATGTTGGAAACACTTAATCATGTAAATAACAATTTCATTTAATATATATATATAAACATGGAAAAGTTCGGGTCACTACACAATAGTTCGTGAATCATCGGGCATAGTCAAAGGGTATTTGATTACATGAACCTAGTTTCAAAGTTTTCGAGACTTAACATTACAGACTTTGCTTATCGTGTCGAAAACATATAAAGATTAAGTTTAAATTTGGTCGGAAATTCCCGGGTCATCACAGTTATGGTAGTTATGAATTCCTTGTCATGCCATTTGGTCTCACTAATGCACCGACAGTGTTCATGTATCTTATGAACCGCATGTGCAAACCGTACCTTGACAAATTCGTTATCATGTTCATCGATGATATTTTGGTCTATTCTAAAAACGAAGAAGAACACGAGGAACATCTCCGACTTGTGCTTGAACTTTTAAGACAAGAACGACTCTATGCCAAATTCTCCAAGTGTGAATTTTGGTTGAAGGAAGTTCAATTTCTTGGTCATGTTGTAAGTGATCAAGGTATTAAAGTCGATCCATCAAAAATCGAAGCCATTAGTAAAAGGGAGACTCCTACTTCTCCTACTCACATTCGTCAATTCTTGGGTCTCGCCGGATACTATCGTAGATTCATCAAAGATTTCTCTTTGGTCGCTCGTCCTCTAACCGCGTTAACACATAAGGGAAAAAAATTCGTTTGGGCAACCGAACAAGAATCCGCATTTCAAATCTTGAAAACGAAGCTAACCACCGCTCCTATCTTGTCACTTCCCGAAGGCAACGATGATTTTGTTGTGTATTGCGACGCCTCGAAACATGGTTTTGGGTGTGTGTTGATGCAACGAACGAAAGTCATTGCTTATGCTTCTCGACAACTCAAAATTCATGAACGAAACTACACAACACATGATCTCGAACTCGGAGCCATTGTCTTTGAACTTAAAATGTGGAGACACTATCTTTATGGAACCAAGAGTACTATCTTTACCGATCACAAAAGTCGTCAACACATCTTCGATCAAAAGCAACTAAACATGAGACAACGAAGGTGGATTGAAACCTTAAACGATTACGATTGTGAGCTTCGTTACCATCCCGGAAAGGCAAATGTAGTAGCCGATGCCTTAATTCGAAAATAAAGAGTGGTGCCTCTTCGTGTCCGAGCTTTAAACATCACCATCCACACAAACCTTAATAGCCAAATTCGGGTAGCCCAAGATGAGGCTCTCAAGGATGAAAACGTTTCACACGAGCTCTTGAACATTCTCATCTCTCAATTCGAAGTTAGGGAGACCGGACTTCGATATTTCGCCGGAAGGATTTGGGTGCCTAGATATGGGGACCTACGAAGCCTTATTTTAGATGAAGCCCATAAGTCACGATACTGGTGGCCGAACATCAAAAGGGACATAACTACTTATGTTGCCAAGTGTTTGACATTTTCCAAGCTCAAAGCCGAACACCAAAGACTGTCAGGGTTACTTCAACAACCCGAAATCCCGCAATGGAAGTGGGAAAGAATAACAATGGATTTTATCACAAAGCTACCAAAGACGGTGGGCGGTTATGATACTATTTGGGTTATTGTTGACCGTCTCACCAAATCCGCACACTTTCTCGCTATGAAAGAAACCGACAAAATGGAGAAACTTTCACAACTTTACATTAAGGAGATAGTAGCCCGACACGGTGTACCGTTATCGATTATCTTCGACCGAGATGGCCGTTTTGTTTCTAGATTTTGGCGTACTTTACAAGAAGCATTAGGAACGCGTTTAGACATGAGCACCGCATATCATCCTCAAACCGACGGACAAAGCGAACACACAATCTAAACTTTGGAAGACATGTTACGAGCTTGCGTTGTCAATTTTGGAAAAGCTTGGGACAAGCACTTACCTCTAGCTGAATTCACTTACAATAATAGTTATCAAGCGAGTATTAAAGCCGCACCTTTCATTTTATGGAAGAACCGGTTGAAATTGTGGACACCTCCATCAAGACGTTGAAACAAAGCCGAATTCCGATTGTTAAGGTTCATTGGAATGCTAAAAGAGAACCCGAGTTTACTTTGGAAAGGCAAGATCAAATGTAAAAGAAATACCCTCACTTGTTTCCGGTTCCGGAAATGCAAGATCCCGAGGAAGAAACAACGACTACTACGCCTACTTAAATTTCGGGACAAAATTTCTTTTAAGGAGTAGGTAATGTAACATCCCGCCTTTTTTCGTTTACTTTTCCGTTTATTTATTTAAAGTCCGTTATATGATTATAACATCCTTCGTTGTTACGCGTATTCAAAATATCTTGTTTAGGTAATTCACGCACCTGCAACCGAACTCGAGGGACTAATTTCGCCAAGGGAGCAAAGATGTGACTAGCTTTTGACTAGTCAAAACCCACCTCCCCATTCTTTTTCCATTTTCATTTTCATTTTCTTTCAATACTTTCAAGTTTTCTCTCAAACTTCATCACAAAGAATCATCATCCATTTCTAATCTAGAAAGCTTCAATCCAAACAAATTACATATTTGGAATCCTTGTAACTTCCTCTTCGATTCCATACCGATTACATCTAATTTGGGTAACTTTCTAAAATCACTAGATTTTGTGTTCTTGATGTTCTTAACTTATAAAGTTGTTAATTATTGCCTATGGCTCAAGTCTAACATGAATATATGAATTGTATGTTCGATCTTGTTATTTTTGGTAACTAGCATGAACTTGAAAGTTTGGTGTGTTTGATTGATGAATTGGTTGCTTAAATATTGTTGTTATGATAAAGTGCAAGTATTAAATGTGTTCCTAGTATCACTAGCTTCAATTTGATGTGTAAGTTGCTTTAGAAAACTTCATGAACTTGATTAGTGATTTTGGTGAATTTGGGTTAGAGTTTGATGAACTTGAAATCGAATTTTGATGCTTTGAATGACATGAAATGTTATTTGTAAGTGTTAGGTTGTATTGTATGCTTGATCACCTTTGAAACGTCATATAATTCATGTAAATTGTATGCTCCTTGTATCACTTATTGTATGCTCCTTGTAACGTCTTACTAGCATAATAAATAGGTTGAAATCATTTTTCAATCCTTTGTCCTAAAACGGCTCCCATTGCAAAATCACTTGCATCACACATGAGTTCAAATGGTAGATTCCAATTTGGAGTTATCATGATCGGCGCATTAGTGAGTTTTTCTTTAAGAATATTAAAAGATTTGATGCATTCATCCGAAAAGATGAATGGAGCATTCTTTTCTAGGAGTTTATTCATAGGAGTGGCAATTTTAGAAATTTTTTTTATGAAACGTCGGTAAAAACCAGCATGCCCTAGAAAACTCCTAACTCCTCTAACATTGGTGGGATGTGGAAGTTTAGCAATTACATCTACTTTAGCTCTATCCACTTCAATTCCTTCCTTTGAAATTTTATGACCAAGAACGATGCCTTCTTTAACCATGAAATGGCATTTCTCCCTATTAAGAACTAGATGTGATTGTTCGCATCTAATAAACATTCGTTCAAGATTAACTAGACATGTTTCAAAAGTATCACCGAAAACTGAAAAGTCATCCATGAAAACTTTCATGAAAACTTCCATGCATTCTCCTATCATGTCGTGAAAAATCGCCATCATGCACCTTTGAAAGTTGCAGGGACGTTGTAAAGTCCAAATGACATGCGTTTGTAAGCAAAAGTACCATAAGGGCACGTGAATGTGGTTTTCTCTTGGTCCTCGGGTGCTATTGGAATTTGAAAATATCCGGAAAAACCGTCAAGAAAACAATATTAACTATTCCTGGCTAACCTTTCCAACATTTGATCAATGAAAGGTAAGGGAAAGTGATCTTTTCTGGTGGCGTCATTTAATTTTCTATAATCAATACAGACACCCCATCCTGTTACAGTCCTAGTAGGAATAAGCTCATTTTTTTCATTTGTGATGACAGTCATGCCACCCTTCTTAGGTACGCATTGAACTGGGCTTACCCATGGACTATCAGAGATTGGATAAATTAAACCTGCAACTAGCAGTTTAATAATTTCTTTCATAACAACATCTTCCATATTAGGATTTAGTCTTCGTTGGCGTTGCACATAGGTTTTTTGGCCTTCTTCCATAAGGATTTTATGTGTGCAATATGAAAGACTTATACCTTTAATGTCATGAATCTTCCATGCAATAGCTGGTTTATGAACTTTTAACACAGAAATGAGTCGAGATTTTTCATTTTCCGTAAGAGAAGACGATATTATTACAGGTAATTCAGATTCACCATGTAAATAAGCGTATTCCAAATGGTTTGGAAGTGGCTTTAACTCTAATATCGGTGGTTCTTCTATCGATGATTTGTATCCATATCTGTCTTCCTCTTTTAGCATTTGAAGTTCTTCTGTTGTTGGTTCGTATTCATTAGCCATAAGTGCGGCTAACATTTCAGCTTCATCAATTGGTTCAGTTCCTTCTCCTAAAGAACATTCTTCTGTTCCTTGTAATTCTGAAAATTCTTCTAACAATTATGCATGTGAATCTATAGTTTGAATATAATAACATGTATCATCTGCAGATTGCAGTTGTTGCATGGCTCTATAAAATGAAAAGGTAACACTCTCGTCCTCTATACTTAGGGTCAGTTTCTTACCGAACACGTCTATTATTGCTTTAGCCGTGTTTAAGAATGGTCTTCCTAATATGAGAGGAACTCGAGAATCTTCTTCCATGTCCAGAATAACAAAATCTACTGGAAATACTAAAGTACCAACTTTAACTAGCATGTTCTCCATTATCCCTCTAGGATATTTTACTGATATATCGGCTAGTTGTATGCTTATTCGTGTTGGTTTCAATTCTCCGAGGTCTAGTTTAGCGTATAATGAATATGGCATTAAATTTATACTAGCACCTAAGTCTGCCAATGCTTCTATTGAACTAAGACTACCCAGAAAACATGGAATTATGAAACTTCCTGGATCCTAGAGTTTTTCTGGTATCTTATTTAACAGCACTGCAGAACAATTAGCATTCATAGTAATAGCCGAGAGTTCTTCCATTTTCTTTCTATTTGTGATTAGATCTTTCAGAAATTTAGCATATCTAGGCATTCCTAAAATCACATCAATGAAAGGAAGTTTGACATTTATTTGTTTAAACATATCCAAGAATTTGGATTGCTCGACTTCAAGTCTTTCTTTTCTCATTTTACTCGGGTAAGGAAGTGGTGGTTGGTACGGTTTAACATAAGGTTTAGCCTTAACTGTGTTATCTTCATTAACCTTTTCAACTACCGGTTCTGTTTCCTTATCTTTCTCAGATTGTGGTTCTTGTGGAGTAGGAATAGAGTCATTAGAAATTACAGGTATTTCAGGTGGTTTAAGTGTAATACCACTTCTTGTGGTAATGGCTTTAGCTGTTTCATTCCGGGGGTTAGCATTTGTATCACTAGGTAGACTTTCCGGTTTTCTTTCACCTATTAACCTTGCTAAGTTGCTCACTTCTTGTTCCAGATTTTGAATAGAAGCTTGTTGATTTCTAAATACTTGAGCATTTTGTTCATTAGTTTGTTTCTGAGATGTGAAAAATTGCGTTTGAGATTCAACTAGCTTCGACATCATGTCTTCTAAATTTGGCTTTTTATCATCGGTTTGTGGTGGTTTATTTTGAAAAATAGGTCTTTGTTGATTGTAAGTATTGTTAGATACTTGTTGATTGCTAGGACCTTGTTGGTTGTTGTATAGAACATTTTGGTTATAATTCTGATTTTGATTGTAGTTTGGTCTTGGCAGTTGATAATTATTCTGATAATTATTTCGAGGCCTTTGGTTCATGTATGAAACATTCTCTCGTTGTTCCATTGTTTGTTCAATACTAAGACAATCTTTTGTCAAATGTGGTCCTCCACACTGCTCATTACTAATTCGTATTGCGTGAATATCTTTCGTCATCTTTTCCATTCGTCTCTCGAAAGCATCTAACTTTGCGGAAATGGAATCAAAGTCATGGCTAGAATCGACTCTAGCCGCTTTAGATGATCTAACGATATCTTTTTCTTGATGCCACTCATGTGAGAGGGAAGCAGTGTTATCAATAATTTTGTAAGCTTCAGTTGCGGTTTTCTTCATAATGGAACCACCAGCTGCTATGTCGATGTCTTTTCGTGTAGTAATATTGCATCCTTGATAGAATATTTGTACTATTTGATAAGTGTCTAAACCATATTGCGAACATCCTCTTAACAACTTTCCAAATCTTGTCCATGCCTTATATAATGTTTCATTTGGCTTCTGTGTGAACGTAAAAATTTCTCCTTGAAGTCTCACGGCTTTAGATGCCGGAAAGAATTGTTTAAGAAATTTTTCAACTAAGACATCCCATGTATCAATCGCCCCTTCAGGTAACGATTCTAACCAATCTTTGGCTTCTCCCTTTAAAGTCCAGGGAAATAACATGAGATAGATCTGTTCATCCTCAACTTCTCTGATTTTGAATAGTGTACAGATCCTATTAAAGGTTCGAAGATGTTCGTTTGGATCTTCCTTCGGCGCACCACTAAATTGGCATTGATTTGTTACCATGTGTAGGATTTGTCCTTTGATTTTATAATGTGGTGCGTTAATGTCTGGTTGAGTAATTGCGTGACCTTGGCTAGTGCGTTTAGCCCTCATCCGGTCTTCCATACTTAGAGGTTCCAGATTTTCCATGATTGAATTTGTTGAATCTGAATCACTAGAGGATTCTGATTTAATGGTTTCTTCCTCGACAATCTCTGGATGAGTAATTTATGGTTCAGGAGGAATGATTAGTGGTTCAAGATCTCTGAATTATCCTTGAATATCCTCCGGGTTCTCAATTGTAAGGTAGGTTTCAAAAAATGGATTATCAGAAATTTGAATTGGAGTAATTGGTCAACTAGATGACGATTCTAAAGAAAAATCAACGGCGACAATGTTGGCTAGATGTCTTGATCGAGTTACAGGTGGTGAACGTATGAAAGGTGGTGAACGTTTTGCTCGGTGCATTCACTGAATATCCTATTAGTTATAAAAATAAAAATTATATAAATTATCAAATTAATAGACTTTTATGATTTTGCCCACGTTTCGAATAGCCAAAAGATGCAGCAGGTAGCCAGGACCCTTTAAATCGGAAGCCCACAACTTGCCACTAACAAATCCAACTATTACTACGAACCAGAAAATTTTGGATGTCTATTAATTTAACCACTTAAAATAATTTTTCGTCGAAATTTTGAAGAAAAAATCTATGTCCTAAAAACTAGAGCGTCGAGAAATAAGAAAGAAAAAGAATGCGTCGAAAAACGTCGAAAAATAAAAGGTCGAAAAATAAGCGTCGAAAAACAAATAGTAAGAAAGTAAAGCGTCGAAACTTAAAAGCCTAAAAACTAAGAATTAAAACTTACGTCTAAAGGTATTAAAGCTTAAAGGAATTCTATATCCAAAACGGCAATAACTTAATTAGGCACTAAAATCTTAAAACGGCGTCGCAAAATTCTAAAGCTCATAAATCTTAGTCTAAAGAAATGCACTTAAGGGATTTTACGGCAAAGCCTAAAAATCTAGAAATATAAAGTAACTACGGCAAAATACTAAGTTTAAAACTAGTTACGAACGATAATTATAAAGACTACGTACTAAATAAAAAAGATACAAATTATAAAAGGATATAATCTAAAAATGATAAAATAAAATTTTATATAAAAATATTCTTTTTATATTATTAGTATATAAAAATATTAGTCTATATAATTTATAACAATTAATTAAACTTAAAATTATAAATTATATTAAAACTATACTTAAATATATATTAATTAATAAAACCCTAATTAATAATTAATTAATTATAATTATTATTAATACTCTAACCCTAATCGTACGTCCAAGGTTTCAGTTCTGTCAAATCATTTCATGCGACCGCAAGAAATTCCTTTGTTTAGGTCATGCGACCGCATGAATCCGGAAACCAGGCCAGAAGTTGGGCTGCTACAGTACCTTGGCCCGATTACTTTTTAATTTAATTTATATGATTTTTAATTTGTAAAAATAATATATAAGTAATATTTAATTAAATAAATTTATATTTTTAAGAACTAAAAAAAATATATTTTCTTTTTTTTTAAAACTTAAATAGATAGAAATATTTATATATATATTTTTTTATGTTTTATATTTTTCTATTTTTAACAAAATATTTTTACAAAATAAGAAATATTCTATTTTTACAAAAATATCTTAAAAACTAATTTTTTATAGCGTTTCGCTTCGGCGTTCCCCGACAGCGGCGCCAAAAATACTTGATGTTACGCGAGGTGTATATGAAATAGTTATATTTTTATTGCGAAATACTAATAAATACGATACAATTTTATACAAGTTATTTATTTATTTATAGAGTAGATATACCTAAACCTTGCTACAACATTATAGGTAGTGTACCTAATCGTATAGTAAGTCCGGTTCGTTCCGCAGGGAGTTAGCCAAGTTTAAAGCTATATTTTTAAAACTATATTTGTATAAATATATATATAAGTAGTATTATTATTATTATAAAAGGGAGATTTTACCGTTTAATGACCGGTTTGTCGATTTTATGTCTTAAGTCACAATTAAAACCTAATGTAAAATATTAAATATAAATACAACTTAATTTAAAGCGTACAGTAAATAACGATAATAAAAGTGCGATAATTTAAAGTGCGATAAATAAAATGACGATAAATAAAATTGCGATAATTAAAAAGTACGATAATTAAAAGTGCGATAAGATATAAAATAAATGAATTATGCTTATTTAAACTTCCGTAATCATGGTGTTCGACGTGTTGATTTTAATTTATTACCATGGGTTAATTATCCTTTGTCCTGGATTATTCGATATGTCCATACGGTTTTGTCCATAATAGTCCATCGGTCATAATTATAAAGTGCGAGGATCTTCGTTAAATTAACCTTATATCCGAAGTCAAATATTTCAACTAATTTGGGATTCGAACTGTAACAAGGTCTTAATTGTAATGACCCGTCCTAATCCATAAGAACGAATACAATAACATATGATTACATCGCGAGGTATTTGACCTCTATATGATAGATTTTACAAACATTGCATTTGTTTTAAAAGACAAACTTTCATTTCATCGAAAGTTGACAGGCATGCATACCATTTCATAATATCTATCTATAAATGATCTAATCTGTCATTTACTTAATGATAATCTTTACTGAACTCAACGACTTGAATGCAACGTCTTTTGAAATATTCCATGAATGACTCCAAGTAATATCTTTAAAATGAGCAAATGCACAGCGGAAGATTTCTTTAACACCTGAGAATAAACATGCTTTAAAGTGTCAACCAAAATGTTGGTGAGTTGATTAGTTTATCATAAACGATCATTTTCATCATTTTAATAGACCATAAGATTTTCATTTCCATTTCTCATAAATATACGTCCCATGCATAGAGACAAAAAATATCATTCATATTGATTGAACACCTGGTAATCGACATTAAAAAGATGCATATAAGAATATCCCATATCATTCCGGGAAATCCTTCGGAAATGATAAAACAACATCGAAGTACTAAAGCATCCGCAACCATGGATGGGGTTTGTTAGGCCCAATAGATCTATCTTTAGGATTTGCGTCAATTAGTAGATCGGTTTACTAATTTTTAGGTTACCAAGCAAAAGGGGCATATTCGGCTTCGATCATTCACCCATATAATGTAGTTTAAATTGCTTGTGTATATTTCGTAAAACATTTATAAAAATTGCGCATGTATTCTCAGCCCAAAAATATAAAGGGTAAAAAGGCAAATGAAACTCACTATACTGTATTTTGTAGTAAAAATACATATGACGTCATTGAACAAATGTAGGGTTGGCCTCGGATTCACGAACCTATATCAAGTATATATATTAACACATATAATCATAATCAAATAATTTCATCTATTAATTATATAATTTTTATATATTTAATGTTGTAGTTATATAACTAAATTCCAATTAATATATATATATATATATAATTTATTTATATATTGTATATTCAATTATATGTTACATATATTTATTTTGTGAAATAATTAATATTTATATATATAGTTATATTAATATATGTGCATAAATAATTAGTATTACATCAAAAATTAGTAGTTGGTTATATGTAATATTTATATGATTAATGTTTAATATGTTTATTCTATAATTTTATGTACTACAATATTAATAATATTATGTATTAAATATATTGTTAAGTATCTAATATTTATTTGATAAAGTAATGTTAATAAAAATAATAATAAAAATCGTGTTAATAATAAAATTAATAGTAATAGTAAAGCTAATAATAATAATAATAATAATAATAATAATAATAATAATAATAATAATAACAATAATAATGGTAATAATAATATTAAAGATTTTAATAATGATAATAATTATAATAATAATAATGATAATAGTACTAATAATGATAAATAAAAATGATAGTTTTAATAAAAATGATTATTTTGATAACAATGATAATTCTAATAAAGATGATATTTTCAATAAAAAAATAATAATTTTAATAATAATTATATTACTAATAATAACAATAACAATAATAATTATAATAATAACAATAATAACATAATAATAACTAATAATAATGATAGAAAAAAATTAAAAGTGTATACCCTCATAAAAGCTTTTCCTAAAAATAAACACCCTGGACCGGGCTCGAACTCGCGACCTCCTGGATACACACAACACCCTTAAACCATCACTCCATCCGTTTCAATCTGATTTTGTTTGAAATTAAATTCTTTTAACCCATGTTAATCGTCTGTTTTAAAGCCCAATTCAACCTCGGCCCAATCATAACAGCCCAATGGAAATAGAAATAGAAACCAACCCAACTTGTTAAGTGATCCATCGATTATTGATTCAGTAAAAAAAATATATCCTAAACTAGTAATAGCCGTCGAGGAGCAACAGGAAAATTTGTTCGTTTCATCATCTTGCTATAAAAGTAAACGAGAAAGAAGAAATAACAACAGCACTTAATCATCGTTAATCTTCATCTTTTCCACTGTTCATCGTCACTTTTACTTCACCATCACCGTTATCGTTTATCTCGCTGTACACCATCATTCTTGTTGTCATCTCAATCATCTTCATCCTAAACCGTAATCTTCATTACCTTTATATTCGTTAAACATCAGCAATCATTAGCACAACAATGGAATCGATTTATTTTCGGGACTCGATAAAAAATAACCTAAAATAGAAGTACAGTAGCCCGTCTTCTTTCCTTTATCATCTTATATTGCACCGTAAACAGAAAAACATCAAGTGCAGCTGCAGGCTTGTTGGTGTGGTGATGTGAGTGTCGATTGTGAGGTGTTCTCGGATAGAAAGAAAAGAAAAAATAAAATATAAAACGATAATGAATATGATGATTTTGTGATCAAGGTGTGATGTATTAAAGAGTTTGGGTTTGAACAACAACAAAATTAAAGACGATGATGGTGGTTCTCGGTCGTTCTAGGTTGGTGTTAAAAGGTGGTATAAGGTGACTTGGTGGTGGTGGTAATGGTAGTCAATCAAGAGACAAGATTACGATGATGGTGTTGATAGAAGATGATCAAGGTGGTGGGTTCTTGGGTGGTTGCTCATGGTCCGAATATAAACAGGAGTGCAGCAACCTCCTTTATATAACTCATAAGATGGTGATGGCGGTTAGAGTGGTCTCATCAAGAAAGAAAGAGAGGAGAGGGAGTGTGATGGTAGTGTAAGGTGGTGATAGCATGGTCGTTCCGGCGGTGGAGAGGTGGTAGCCGGCGGCGAGGTGATCTTGGTTGAGTGATAGTCGAACACAGGAAGGAGAAGAAGATATGGGTGAATGGATATATCACTCTTCTGCCTTCATACACATATATATAAATTATAATTATAATATTAATAATAAATAATAATAATAATTTAATATAATAATGAACTTAAATTTCAAAGAAGATACAGTAATTAAGCTTGTGAATGTACTAGTTCAGCAGCCACCGAATGTCTTTTAGTACCGACACGGATTACAATTTTTTTATCCCGTTGATGATTCAGTGGCGGATAAAAGTGTTCAGAAAAATCTCATATTTTTAGATTAACAATATTTATTTTTTTTGGTCATTATGGTATAAAATTTGGTCATTAATTTAATAATTAAAAATTACATCAACAGTCCCTCTCATTTATGGGTAAAATATAAAAATTGTTAAAATTTAATAACTAAATCCTAAATATATTTTTAGTAAGCCTAAAATTTATAGAACTCATTTTCGGATCACCGTTTATTTAAAAATTACATAAGTTTGAA